>NW_008633350.1:0-6362 GCF_000691845.1 Merops nubicus | reverse complement strand
ATATAATATTAATATATATGTAAAATATTTTCTATAGTTCTGTAAACACATCTTTTTTATAGGTGTGTGTATATCTATCAGGAAAGCAATTCTCTGGGAGGAGATGTATAGAACAGAAGGATTGTCTTGGATCATGTTTTTTCACCCCTTCATTTTATAAGTTTTCAAACTCAGCTGCAGTTACTTCTCTTTCTCTTAAGATACACACACATCTGCTCTTCAGCATATCCAAGTGCTGACCAGTGGAGAGAAAAATCCCATTAAAAAAGCAGATGGATAAAAGGGAAAAGGAGTTAGACCTATAGATAGTGTTTGGGGATGTATTTAGGCAAGCCACAAGGCTGTGCTACAGGTGGCAAAGGATGGATTTCTTCAGGAAAATGGTTTCACTGCAACTGTGCCAGTTTGGGAGCTGGAAACTTTATAGATCTGACAAAATTCCTGGCCAAGACTCAGCAACTGAGACCCTGATTTTGGGGACTGTTATAAAGGTGCTTTACGTGACTCTGATTTCACCCCTGTCACGGGGGCTGCTCGGTTGCTGTGCAGTGGGGGTGCCCACTGATTTGCATATCTGCTTTCTATTCGTACAGCCACTAATTACCATTACCTCTCTTGCTCTCTTTTGATAGGTCAATTCCACTTAGCATGTTAAGGACTGTCATTAAGTCACTAGTTTCTTTTTTTCCCCCCTCCTCTTCAGGCTGCTCGGTTGCTGTGCAGTGGGGGTGCCCACTGATTTGCATATCTGCTTTCTATTCGTACAGCCACTAATTACCATTACCTCTCTTGCTCTCTTTTGATAGGTCAATTCCACTTAGCATGTTAAGGACTGTCATTAAGTCACTAGTTTCTTTTTTTCCCCCCCTCCTCTTCAACCCGCTCCACGTCCTGCCCATCCCGCGCTCCCTCCAGCCATCTGCACTGCACTGGTCCCAGGTCTCTTGAGCTTCGTAGGATCTCCACGTGTACAGAAGTGTTCAGCTCAACTCTTCTACAGATACTTGTACAATGTATTTAACATAACCAGCTCAGTAACGCTAGGAAGTCTGCCACTCAGAACCCCTCACTGACTGCGTGTGACCCCTGGGCGCCGGGTAGGTCGGGGCTTCGACACTCAGATTGATGCTTTCTCGAAGTCCTGTGTTGCAGCAGTAAATCCTGACTTCTGGCATCAAAGAATTAATTATTCAATGACCAAGTGCCATCCAAGGCAGGTGATTGTGCTCTGTCATGACTGATTTACTGTATAATATACATATTATTTTATATTTTTAGGGGATGAAAATGTGCTGCTATACGCTTTAATTTTACTGCTTACATTTTCAGAAGGAAATTTCCCCAAAGAATCATTTGTAATATCCTGATGAAATCCTTGGACTGTATAAAAGAACCTTTATCGCAGTACCTGGTAAAAGATCAAACGGGATGCAGAGAAATCTGTTAGTCTAGCTCTAGGTTTTGAAGTTTGGTAGCTACATGAATATATCTGTGTGACCTATCTTAAATTTCAGATCCCATCTGCTTGTAGTTCTCCCTACGGTGGTGGGTTTTTCCAGAGTGTTGATGGCTAGCCACGTGTTTGTAAGCGTTGTTCTCGATGGAATTTTGAAGGCTTTCAGAATGCTGTGGAAAATCTTGTCTTGGAAGAGCTGACAAGCATCCCCCCCCCTCCCCTTTTCCCCTTCCCGCATGCCTTCGGCAAGCCCCGATCTGCTCACGCCGGAATTCAGGGACGGGAGCGAACGGTTCCCCACCAGATCAAACAAAGAAACAGAGAAAGGAAACAACCCCCAAGACCTCAGCCCCTATTTTCAATAAAGATTAAATTTACAGAGGGAGAGTCCAAAAGGAGGTGAGGGTTGTCTGCTCGGGCTCTCCTTTGCAGAATTTGGGAAGGCGTTTGTTTTCGGCGGTGCGGAGCGTAGTGCAGGGGGCAGGGAAGGTCCTGCTGGGTGACACCACACCGCTCCTCCCACGGCTGGGCTGCTGGAGGTGAGGACAACGTCTGGGATCTCTCTGCCCTGCCAGACAGAAAATTTTCCATCTTCTCAGCAAGGGGGCACTGGAACCGTGCTGGAATTCCTCCCTCAGCGGCAGAACCTCCCGCTCCTCCTCCTCCTCCCGGCCCACGCACACATCTCCTCCCGCTCCCACGCCGAGCACGGCCCCTGGGAAGGCTCCAGCCAAGCACAGACCTCGAGTCTTGGTTTGCAGACATTTGCTCTGATTTAATTTGAGATGGATTTTTTTTTTTGTGTGTTGTTTTATTTTTTAAAATTCCTGAACGTGTTTGTTAGTAGACATTGAACTATTTAGTTCACGTAGAGCGTTTGGAAGGGTTGTGAATTGACTTTAGATATTTTTTTCTACTGAAATTATTTAGGTCGTTGAGAAGTAAGTTGGACTTAATTTAATTTAACTGTATTTTGGTTTTGTTTTTTTTTTTTTTTTAACGTTGCACTATTTTGGGGAGCGTTTTGCTGAAACTATTTAATGAAGTTGCAAATTTGCATGTATTTAATTTATTTTGTATTTTCCAAAGTTTTATATTTTCTTTCTTTATGTGCATGTGCACTGCCAGAGAAAAAAAAAAAACGAACTGTGAACTTGCCATATGCAATCTTTAATAAAGTGACTCATTCAGAACCACTCTGTGCTCTCTTATCAGCTGCTCAGAGCTGAAATTTCTACTAGGAATTAATTGATCCTCTTGTTTCAGCTTGAAAATGGTTGTCTTGGGAAAGATACCAGACTGAATTGCTGTCAGAGATTTTGTATCGTGGTAAAACCTTTGTTCTGTCTCTCAGATTTGAAGTTGAACGAGTGTGTTGTAGACTCAACGTCAGCTTGAGAAAATTAAATGTATTAAGTTCCTCACGGCCTCATCCTCAGTCACGTGGGGGTTTGGAGAGCTTCCTTCAGCTCGAGTCCTAAGTTAGCTTTGACATGGCTCCATTGTGCTAGTGCTGATCAGCCAGTCAGTTCATCTAGCTGAGATAATGGAATTGGCTCCAAGTTAACTTGGACATCCAGCTCGCAGGAGGACTTTCCATAACTGAAGCCCTGAAAAGATGCCTTAGGCTAAAATTCCCCAAAATACTCAAGCCTGGCACTCTGTTGGAAATTGGTGTCCGTTGAACCTACTCTGCTTCTCTGTAGCCTCTTCTTTTGTAAGCCTATTTTTAATTAGGCAACTTCAGTTTGTAACACCCATTGTATATTCAAATTTTGTACCATTTTGAAGCCTCACACATTTTATATATAGAAACAGAACCCACGCATCTGCTCTGCAGACATCAAAACCTGCCTCCTGCTTTTCCACCACCTTTTCTTCCATCTTCCTTTCTTTGTTGTGTTGTGTTTATTCTGGGCTCGTTTTAAAGTTGTGATTTGTACAGTGCAAATTAAATTTCACCTCTGAAAGGTCGCGCACGGGACAGATTTTGGTAGAAATACCATTCACAAATGGAAGAAGTACTTCAGCTGGAGCTAAAGTGCATATTGTTCCTTTTGGTAGTAATTAAAAAGTATTTCCTGCTCTCTTGAGCTCCTCTTAACGATATGTTCAAATATCTTGTGTTTGTCCTTGAGTTCACGTTTCATCGACTTGTTTTCTCAAAAGCAAGGAAAGTTTTAAACCTGGAAAGATCTTGGCTGATGCATTTTTGAGTTTGTATTTAACTCAACAAGGGTGAGAGTGGATTATCCTGAATCTAGTGGAAACTAAAAAGTCACAACCCCCCCTTTATACTGCAATAATTTCTGCCTACAGAACCTTAGGGGTAACTTTCAAACTTCATTTTTTAAAGCCTAATGGACTAAGATGCACATTTGCCTGAAATTTTTGATAGCTAAGCCTTGAGAATAAAACCAAGTCTAAAGCTGAACATCGTTTCATTTCAATAAATTAGTATTTAAACCAGTGCTGGAGGTCCAAAAGCAAAAGGCCTACTCCCATTTCTGTTGGAGGAGAAGCCCTGCTGTGAGTCCACCTCAACTGGGAGTGGAAGGAACCCAAAAAAACCCCCATGGCAGGATAATCTCCCCCCACCCTTGCTGTGCTGCCGTGCCTGTCCGAAGGGGGAAGCGCTGGGGACGGAGCCGCTCCACCCCCTCCTCGCTCTCACAACCTCCACCCGCGGGAGGAGCCCCGGGGGCTGAGGCATCCTGTAGATTTCTCCATGTCTAGTGTGTAAAGTGTGTCACGTGTACCGCGGGTGTGTATTCTCTGGGCTCTATGTATCTTTACAGTAGTGTTCAATTTAGGAAAAAAAAATAATAATAAATCGTGGACACGTTTTGCTGGTAACAAGGGGAAATTTGTCGCCACTGCATCAAACGATGCCGAAATGTATTAAGCTCTTGATAGCAGACCCAAGCCCTCCTTCCCCCATCTCCGTGGAGATGAGGCCGTTCCCTTCGTTCCACGGTTCTCCCAGAGGTGGATGGACACACTGGCAGACTGCATGATGTATCATTCGAAACCCGTTCCCCTGGAAAATAAACTGGAACTGGAGCTGGCGGTGTGCGTGTGGTGGGGCACCTCGGGGACCTCGGCACCTGGGTGGTTTTGGGGGGGTTTATCAATCAGTGGGTCTTCTACTGCCTCTCTGTGGATGTATTCCCCCTTCCTGCTCTTCCTCAGGAGCCTGGAGGGTGGTGGGGAGGCTCCTCCACACACCTCTTTTCATGGGAATGTGACGCAGCGTGATGGAGTAAAAGTTCCTGCCCCTCGCTTGCTCCCACAAATCATAGTCAGGAGCTTCACAAACAGCCTGTTTTCATTAATTATCATATTTCTCAATTATATTCTCGCTTTTCTACTCGGCAACACAACTTTCTGGCACTCCAGAATTTCTGGAGGAATTAATTGCTGAGAGAGTTGAGGTTGTTCAGCCTGGAGAAGAGAAGGCCCTGGGGAGGCCTTCTGGTGGCCTGCCAGTACCTGAAGGGTGCCTGGGTGGAAGTTGGGGAGGGACTTTTGGCTAGGGCTTGTAGTGACAGGACGAGGGGTGGTGGGTTCACATTGGAAGAGAGGAAATCAGATTGGAGATTAGGCAGTTCTTCACTATGAGGGTGGTGAGATGCTGGCCCAGGTTGCCCAGGGAAGCTGTGGATGCTCCATCCCTGGAGGTGTTCAAGGCCAGGCTGGATGTGGCTCTGAGCAACCTGCTCTAGTGGGAGGTGTCCCTGCCCATGGCAGGAGGTTGGAACTAAATCTTTAAGGTCTTCCAACCCAAACCACTCTATGATCTTATGATTTTTGTGCTGAGCAGATTTCTAATGAGGCTTACATCATTTTCCAGCATGACTTCCACATGCTGCTTTCACGTGGGGCCTGCAAGGAGCCCAGAAGCACCAGAAGCCACGTACAGCCAGAACCTCTTGCTGTTCTTGCTGGTGATGGGTGACTGATGGTGGCCGTTGGCCAGCGTGGTGACTACAGGTCTCCAGGAGCTGGGCAAGTGCCCCCGAGCAGCTCAGCTGACTTAGAGGTGGTAACTACATTATTGCACTCAGATAATCACCCAGCATTTAGTAGGACAGGCCGCTGTCCTAGCAGGCTTAGAAATTAGTCTCTTAAAACATGGAGTAAGTTATTTCTAAATCAGAATGAACTTTTGATTGGGCTTCTTTCAGTGCGTAGGAGGCACTGCTTCCTCACGCTCTCCAGGAAGCCACCGCCCGCGGGACAAAAAGCTTCAGCTCCACTGGGGAGGAAGAGGCTTCCCTAGAGTTGTTTAGATTGGAAAAGGACTTTCAGATCCTTGATTTTTCCCACGTAGATGGTTTATATTGGGGAGAGCAGCCAGGGAGTCCTGAGCGTTCCTCACCAGCCCTGTGGAGGAGGGCAAACTCTGAAGGGTGCCACGCCACAGAGCTTTTTCCATGAGTCAAAACCATGCACCCTTCAAGATCCCTCAGATACAGCCCGTGCCTGGAGGTTGAACTCAATTACAGAGCAGACTGTTTGCGAGCGCATCCCTACAATTTGCTTCTCAGAACGTGGGATTGCGTCAGTTAATTAACTCTATCAGAACAACACCGACTGCTGTATCCATTTCTGGGATCCAGCTCACGGAGAGCAGAGTGAAAAACAAAGGATGGGGGTTTGCATCCCCAGGAAAACACTCCCTGCGAGTCCTTCACTGTTGATGAAAATACTTTAATTTTATGTTCCAGCAGAGCAGAACTCGGCAGAGGCTCTGTTTATCCTAAAACGAGATTTTTGGTGGTTTTGGCTTAACCCCCACGCCAAGGAGGCACCTGCAGAGTCCCAGCAGGTGAAGGGCGGTTTCGGGATCTGTCGAGCTCTAAGCCGGTCCCTGGGGATAACTCCGGAGCGCAGCCCGCCCCTG
>NW_008633349.1:0-605 GCF_000691845.1 Merops nubicus | reverse complement strand
GCCACCTTGTGGATTGGACAATTTGAACTCTTGAACGATTGAACTGTTTTGCTTTCCCTTTCCCTCCATTTTCTTTTTCTTTCAACCCGTGTTGACCCCTAATAAATAATTTTTTGCATATAATGGACATTGGTCTCGATAATAACTTTTGAGCATGGGAAAGGGGTATTTTTGATTTACCCTTGAGAGGCGTGTACGTCTCGGCCTCATTTATAATCCTCTCTTGTCCCCTTGGCAGGGAGGAGGTCGTGGATATCCTGACCCTGTACCCTCTGATACTGGACCGCGACAACCAAACAATTCAAACATTAAATATTGGTCTCTGCAACAATTTATGAGCATGGTGAGGGGGATATTTCAACCTACCCTCTAAAATATGATCCCAGAATGGCCATTCCTTTGTGAGAGGCAAACGCCACATGTACGTCTCGGTCTTATCTATAACCCTCTCTGCTCTGTGTGGGGAGGGAAAGTTGCAGAAATATCCTGACTGCCAGTAACCCTTAGTATCGGTCCGCGACAGGCTTGAAAGGCATTTTGCTTGTGGGGGAAAAAGAAAAAGGGGTCCGTTCCCCACACCAATGTTCCCCATCTTAATTCTGTGG
>NW_008633348.1:25343-38493 GCF_000691845.1 Merops nubicus | reverse complement strand
GTCGGGAAGCGCCGGGCGCGAACCGCTCCAGGGACACGTCCTGGCCCTCGGGGATGCTACCAGAGGGGCGTGCAGGACCGGGGGGCACTCGGAAGATGCTGGCCAAGGCGGATCCCAGGGGCGAGCAGGCTGGCTTCAGCAGCCTGGGTTCAGCAACCTGCAACTGTACCGAAACTTCTATAAGGAAGCCTCGAATCTGAGATGCTCAGCTGAAACACCCAGCAGGCTGAGCTCGCTGCCATGTGCTGCTGGAACTCTCTGGGGTTTGCTGAAATGGGTCCTGTGAAGCTGAGAGGCCAGCTAGGCCCACAGCAGACTCCTGGGGTCTAATTTGCCATATTGAAAATCTGGCTAGAGCATCCCAGCAGGGGCTGAGAGCTCCAGAGGCCCCTCGTACATTGCTTTCAGTCTCTGAACTACGTCCCCCTCTCCAAGTTCCCTGTTGGCATTGCAATACTGCTTCAGGAAAGGATGGAAAGCCTTCAAGTAAGAAACTAGGTAAACTTTCACTCTGTTCTTCCCGGCACTAAGCAGATGGAGCAATGATCGGTAGTAAGACAAGACAATAACTGGAATCTGAAACATTCCTAAGAAAAAAATTAAAATCCAAGAAAACAAAGAGACTTATTAGTTCATTCCGCCTGCCCCCTGGCAGCCAGAGGAACAGTGAGTAACAATTTGTCCTGTCACACACCGCATGGATCCAAATTCTCCTACTTATATTGGTATAAATCAATAAGCCAGTCAAGTTACACAGGTATAAATCAGTTCCTGGGTCTCTCTAAATATTACTGAACTCTACTGCTGATTTGCCTGTTAGAAATGAGTGTTAAAAAGGCACAAGCATTTAACCCTAGCACACTATATCATGCAAAAGGGGTCCTTTTATTTGCTTTCATCTTTCTTTTTATTTTTATTGTTTCTTTGAAGAAATGCAGGGTTATTACCTCAATCTAGCCAGCTGGCCTGCTGGGGCTCCCTTTGCTACATCAGGACTTTCTCTTTTCTTCTAAACCTCTCTTCATCAATAATCCTTCTCTACATTCTAATGACTCTTGGCTAAGGAGTGTATTTTGTTATTACTACCTGTTGTTTAGATATTTATTTTATTTGGTGTAGGTGTTGCTAATTGTTTGCTAATGAAAACCTTACCACAATCAATGCAAGTCAGGATTATGCTGATCTTTGAGGCAATTAACCCTTTCTTCCTATCTGTTCTGATTTAGATTTCTCTTTGTACTTTCCAATTTTTAAGTATCAAGCCTAATTCTGATTTGGGGGCCCAAGGTAGAGGTTTCTGTGCACTTCCAGGTAGCATATGAAACTTTTACTTCCCATGAAGGATTTAAAAAAGGCAGAAGCTGGCATTCTGTAATCCGCGAAGTGTTTGTATGTGCAAATACAGCAATGTCCAAGATATGTCCTGAATCAAAATGTCTAGAACAAATCTACAGTGTAGGACAAGAAATTGAGATCATTCTGTTTTACAAAAGCATGGATAATCTCAAGGCAGGGAAGATTGTATATTCTTAAAGACTGTTTGTATCATACATGCTATTTAGATGCAATATGTATCCCCCTTACACACAGAAAATGAAGCCTTGCTTTGAAGAATTAACAATTTAAAAGACAAAGAAATATCAACAGCATTAGAAAGACAGAGCAACAGCTGCACAACATAAATATATAAAGCTTCTTGTTGGTTACTATTCCCTCCTCCCACTTTGTTTCATTCCCTCAGCCTGACCCTATCTCATCAGTTACCTTACAGACACCTTATGAAGGATAGTAATGGGTTCAGGCTGGTGGTGCTCCAGCCCACACACTGCCTAACTATGGGATCTCTGAATATCAAGGTGTATACAAACAGTGGGGCCTTTAGGAGGAAAGTGTGATGCAGGACACATCTCCTCAAACGAAGAGGCAGCCTCCTGCCCTCTATCTGTACTTGGGAGAGCAAAGTTTTGCCTCCACTTCCAAAGGGTTATAAAAAGGATGAAGCTCCAGCAGCATAAAGATGAACCCACCTCTGCCACCCATTCTAGTCTGAGCTGGAACAGGACTAATTCTGTTCAGTGATTTTACTTTTCAGTTCAGTCGCTCATTAAGTGATTGCACTTTCTGAAGTCAGTGGCATATTTTCACAGACAGCGTCTGCTTCTGGCAGTGATAACACTTGATGTTCAGAGTTGTATGACTTAGCCTCAGCTGGCAGTTAAACACCATCAGCCGCTGGCCAATGTACACCACCCCAACACAGGAGAGGATAATTGAGAGGAAAAGACAATAAAAAAAGCCCATGGGTTAAGATAAGGACAGTTTGGCAGAACAACACAAAGAGAGGAGCAACAATAATAATAATACCAGTGAAATAATATATAAAGCAAGCGACAACAGCCCCTCTTACCCCAGCTCTCCCTCCTCCAGCCACAAACCACCACACTACCCACTGAAAACAAATACCACTCCCAGGGCCCAGCCTCTCCCCTTACAGAGAGGGTATGAGGTCAGTATGGCAGCAAAGACCCCATTGGCTGGTTGGGCTGTTTCTCCCAGCTATGGCCCCTCCCAGCTGCAGCTGCTTGTGAACATTAACCCTGTCTTGGCCAAACCCAGGACAACAGCTACTACCACGGACTGGTGTGCAGAAAGGCTTTTGCTTGTACTGCTCCTGTGCAGACCAAGGTCACTGCTAAATCTTGTGTGCCAGGCCGGGGGTGTAATAAGTAAGAGGCTACAACTGCAGGGAGGAGGGGACAGGACAAGTGACCCTAAACTGATCAACAAGGTGTTCCATCCCATATACATCACAATCAGTATATAGCTGATATAACTAGGGTCAAGCCTCTTCTTCAATGGCCAGCATCCAAGGACAATTCTGTTCATTCTGCCTTCGATCATGATCTGTGTGTTCCTGAATCCAGTTCCCGAATCCAGATCCTGGATCCAGTTCCCCTCTGACACAATTCCAGTCTGGGACTTCCCCAGTGCCTGCTCCACAGCATCAGTGGTGACAGTGATATAATTGCCGTCAGGGAGGCTGGGTTCAATATTGGTTTTGTATATACTTGTGTATATTTCATTTTATTGCTATTATTTTTATTAAAGCTGTTTTAGTTTTCCAGTCTGTAAGTTTCTCTCTTTTATCACCTTTCTCTTCCCCTTTGGAAAGCGAGAGGAGTTAACAGACACTGTCTGTCCTTTGTCTAGTGGCCAGCTCAGCCCTAAACCTTGACACTACCATCCCTTTCTTCCTTAAGAAGGGAGAGGGAGGCAGCCAGCAGCTAACATGAGTTCAGGTGCATGCCCTGTCTAGGGAAAGCAGCAGCCAAAGCTGTGGCCCTTCAGCCTGGAAACCCCAGGGAACTCTTGCTGATGAGGGATTCATAAATTTTACTTCTCACTCTGCTGACAGCAATCGCAGCTCATCTGAGATTATTTCAACTTCAAGGAGCCTCGGGGCTTTTTTGAATTAATTTTACCTCAAACAAGATTTATTTTTAAAAACCTTAGCTTAAATGTCTTCACGCTCTGAAGTATTTATTAACAGTTTGAATAGCATGGCTCAGAACAGTCCTTATCTTCACACTTTGCATGCCAGATACTGCATTAGCTATTGGCATGTGATGAAGAATTCAGCACTGTAAGTGACCAAAGTAAAACCAGGACTGCTCCACTATTGCTGTAGGTAGCAGCTGGGACAAGGAAGGAAGAAATTAAAATTGAAAAAAGAGAGGGAGAGAAAGGGTTGTATCTTAAACAGATAGCTTTTGATGGTCTAGACAGCTTTTGTTTGCTTGTTTCAGTATCATCCTGGTTGCTGAATACTAATGTGCTTTAACACTTTTTTGTCAGAGGCTAGATCTATCTGAGCTTCTCTGACAGCCAAGGCATTATGGTACATTACCAGGATGTTATTCATCCGATCTCTCCATAATAAAAATATAAATGTCTTTATTATTTTTTCCAGTCACCATTGCCAGTTCTGCAGTTCTGCCAACCATGCATGCTACTGTGTGTGAGTGATGGCACCAAGCCAGTCTTGTGTAACCATATTATTCATTTGCTCATTTAGACGCAAAGCAAAACACAGGTTGGCACTAGCTGTTCAAATCTGCTTTCAGCAAAGACTCCTTTCTTTGAGCAACCAGTGAGCAGAAGGGGGGGGAAAAGAAGGGTAGGGGAACTGGGGAAAACCAGGAGTACAACTGAGCAGCCCAGAGAGCAGCATCCCAGCTTGTGCAGGTTAACCTGCTACCTTTCTGGGAAAGGGCAGGAGTAAGAAAATTCAAGTAACCTAGATGATACAACATACCTGATCTGCTGTGGCAGCTTGGGTGATGTGCACCATCCTTTTCTGCACAGCTTAGGCTTTTTTTGGCTCAGGTGTGGGTACAGCATCAGCACAGCTCCAGGACCAGCTGAGCTGAACACTCTCTACATTGACCCCAGGCTAAAGGCTGTTCTCAGAAGCAGGGCTGCAGAGTGGTGACAGACACATGGTTCTAGCCCTACAAGTGTTGAGGCTGCACTGAGCTGCCCTGCCAGGTTCAATCACTGGCAACACTTCTTACCTTGGGCTTGATGCCACACAACTGCAGGTGAGTGCTGGCTTCAGCAATAGCACCATGGCATTTGCACAGTAGTCCCAGACCTAAGCTAATGTGTCTGGTTGGACCAAGCCTGTGTTTCCCTGGAGTCATCATGAGTAGCTCTGCACCCATGAGTCAGCTAAAAGGATTAAAATGGGCAGGACACACTTGTTAACATGAATAAAATCCATTTGGAGTCAGAAGGGCTTTTAAAATCTGGATAGGAGTATTCTTTCATCTTTCTCTCCTTTCCTCACCATGTTCAAATTGGCTCTCTCACTCTCCCATTCAGCTCTCCATTACTAGGGGAAGATTCTCTTGCCTTCAGCTCATCTCAGCACAGTTTCAGGGTAAGCTTTGGAAACCAGACAATGATTGCCACAGCCCGCATGCCCTGAGACCAGACAAATATCCTATTTCAGTCTAACTGCTAGTAAGAGCAGGGAGCTTCAAAGGGCTCGTGGTTTTTTTTCTTACAGCCTGGGACTCTTCACCCAGGTCAGCCGCAGCCAGTGTGTCTGAGAGACACCTGGACCCGTGAAAGCTCAGTGAAGGGCAACCAGCTCATCTGACGGTTGCAGAACGGTGTTGGGAGACGAGGGAAAGGCACCTCAGTGTTATGGCAGGGAGAAAACAGTAGTGCAGAAAGCCAGAGGCAAAAGGCCAGCCCAAGGCTTGGGTGGCATTTTTGTCTTTAAAGATTATGGAAACAGCAAAATCTGTAGGTAGGACTTTAGTTCAGGCCTAGCTTGAACACACTTCTGTGTCACTGAAACTTTTTGCTTAGATGGTAATTTTGGCATGTGAAATTTGTTTCCTTCCTTACACCAGCAAAGCTGCAGATACATTTGGTTACATTACCTCACCAGCTATACTTTTATGCATACACACCAATGTTCTTGCATTAGAAACATGTTGTCCATTTTTAGCAAGGCAGGATCTTGCTTGCAAGGATGCTGAAATCTTTAGAGGTTGGGTTGTTCAGGGTTTTTGTTGGGTTTTTGTTGTTTTGGGTTTTTTTTAATTTTTATTTTTATTTTTTTAAGAACTTATTTTACAGGTATGATACACTCTGCAAGGTATAACAAACTCCTCAAGTCACATCACATTACCACATAGAATCATCAAATCCTTTAGGTTGGAAGAGACCTTCAAGATCATCAAGTCCAACCATCGGGTTTCTTTTACCTAAAGACAGTTCTGTAGTGTCCCTTATCATAGTTGCTGCTTTAGTAGAAGTTGATTTGAAATCCTTCCAGCTCAGACAATATGACAAAAATGTTTTCCTTTGGATGTTCTCACAGTGCATTTGTCTGGATTTAACCTGAGTCCTTCTTTCTCAGGACTGATGATGCAGAGCAGAATGTGTCATACTCTACCAAACCTGAATTTTCATCTGCAGCTTCTGCAAGTCCACAAATGTCAAAAATCCATTATTTTTGAGCACGAGTTGACCTGAAACACATGACCAATAAAATGTGATTTCCAGCAACTTTGGCTAGACATATGGAGATAAAAAACCTAACAGCAGAGGCACAGGAAATAAAATGTAGCTAATTTAAAATATCTTTTTAATCACATAGCTGGCTTTTCTACATTAACACAAAGGCTCCCAAATGGGGAGATTGTGTTTCCCATAATAGTAATTTTTTTGCTATAAAATGCTTTTTTTTATCCTTCTCCACTTCTGGACTAAATGAATGATGTGGAGACACATGACTGGGTTGGTGAAATCAGTCACTTAGCGACACTAGGACCAGATGCCCATGCAATAGAGTGCCAAAGCAGAGCGCTGGCATCCTCCACAACTTGGACAAATGTCTGGGTCTAATGACTTCATGGCAGCCCTGTCTGCAGAAACTTCAGGGGCTCAATCACAGCCCACAGAGAGCTGCACCCCACGGCAAACCTCAGGCAGCAAATTTGGGTGGCTACTGCATATCATCCAACTGTTATTCTGGCAAAAATATTGGAAACTTTTTGGAAGTGTCCTCGCAAAAAGCAGTATTTGTGTGCTTGCCTCATTTTGCTGACAGTGGCAATCAGAAAAAAAGTCCAAAAGAAGCCGTATACCTACAATCATATCTGTGACAGCAACGAGGTTATATCATGTGGTTTGTGCCTGTTCCATTAATTCTTATTTCATCATTGTGGGAATTTCAGTGTTTACTCCATAACAGAAATCTGGTTCACGTAGAAGGTCAATAGCTTGATGTGATTGCACTACAAATCACTTAGTTAAATAAAAAAATAAACTTCCAGCCCTCCTTTCTGGGGAGAAAAGATTGAAGCTGTGACTAAATTAAACCCACCTTCTCCAAGCAGAAATGAAATACAAAAGTACAAAAGATCTTCTGTTTCTAAATTCATGGATTTTAAGCTACATTCTTTGGTTTTGGTTGCTGAAATTTTTAATTTTTTTTTTAATACTTGATGACAAAATTTGTCCTCAGAGCTACATTTAGTACTAAAAAAAATTATCATACTGCTAAGAGCAATTCTTAACAGCCTTTCAAGCAAACCCTCTCCATGGATGCCCTGGTTCCCTCCTTAATGCTCACAGGCCCATTTATTCTGCAGTGACTGAAATCAGTTGAAGCTCCGAGCAAACAAACATCTGATAACAAATCTTTGTCACTGAAGCCCTGGGTTGATTTGAATCATAATCCACCCGGAAAGACACAGCCCATGTGACTGCACAAATTTTACATCAGTATAATTTTCCAGTATATACTGGTTAAGGAGTCAAAGCAGTATTCCTGCTAGGTAAGAGGAAGAAATATGGGCTTCATGATTCATGCAGTTGGCTGGTACTGAGGAGGTCGGGGCTGAATTTCCAGAATCTGCTTCACATTCTCCTGCCTGTCGGTGAGCAAATCCCTGCAGGGTTATCTGTGGAGGAAATTCTTCCCTACATCTCAACAACAGGCTTAGTACTTCTGGTTTCTTAGACTCCGTAAGGAGATGTAGCTGCCTGACTAAATTGTACTTGGGACCACCACAGGGGCTAAGGACAAGCAGGACAGGGCTGCGGTAGTCAGGAATTAGAACTGGAAAATCTGAACTTAAAATCTGAATTGGAACTTGAAATCAGCAATCGTAACTGGAGCTGTAACTGGAAAAGATGCTGGATCCTGAAGGCCAGGCCTTGAACATATGGGGAAAGCTGTACATTGCTGGAAGCTCTCATTGCCACAAACCCTTATCTGGCACTTAGTAAACTGTGAAGAGAAACCTAAATTGCAGCTGAGAGAAATTACAGTGTCTGATTATAATACAGAGCAAATTATTTCTAGCAACAAAGACCCTAAGCGTATTCATTCATTCAGCTCATTGTATTGTGTGCAAGTCCTGCTTACATTTGCTGTCATGCAATAGAGTTAAAATTTACAGTCTTATTGATGTGAGAAGATGTTTTTATATATACTACTTTGTTAGCCATTTTGCTTCCTAATAATTAATCAAATCTCCAAAGAAGTACCATGTTGGGGAGTGCAGATTTACTTGTGTTATTAAGCTATTCTAGCAGAGCATTTTTGTGTGGTAACAGCTCTGTTACAATATGGCCCACTTGTTTTATGACAAGTTACAATTTTCTTGTAATGTTAGCTGCAATTCATCTCAATAATTATGCTAAATTAAGTACTCATGCACATATAGAAATAAACATTAAATACATTTTTTACAAGTGAGAAACGTAATTTAATCTCTCTCAAGTTAAATAGAGCAGGGATTGCTTAGCAATCTTTAACTCACCCATCTAAACCTGGCTGAAGAGCTCCAGGGGGTTCTTTTAGGTTTCTGGGACAAGGAGGGTACTGTGGGTCTGGGAAGGACTTTGTAGGTCTCTGACTTCTACCACCTTCTAACAAACCTGCAGTCCTTCTTGCTTTTTGTGGGCCCTAGAGCCACTGCCCCATGGGCTTCCCCAGAGCCTCACTACTCACTGGCTGAAGGTCTCATTGCTCTTTAAATCCAGAAGCCCAGAGATGTTATGGTCATGCCTCAGCATGGGGAGGCTGCCTTTCCATCTCTGGAAAAGCAGGTCTGGGGAGAGCCCCATGCTGCAGGCTAGGAGCTGCTGCAACTCCCACCCTGCTCAGCAACACTGAGCACTTGGTCTTGTGGAAACTAACCAGAAAAGCCATGACAGTGATAGGGACTGACCTCAGCTTCTCAGTAGACTCTGCATCCTCATGCAGAGATCCATGATCAGCTACTGCTTCCATTCAGTAGTAAAAGCTGTGGAGGAAGGCTGCTGATACTACGTGGGTGGGAAGAGATATTAAGAACACAGAGGCTGTATGTTTGCCCCATGTAAGCGTCTGTTGTCCCTGGCACAGAAAGTTGATTGCAGAGGGAAGAGAACACTCTGCTTACTGTTAGCCAGCAGAGTTTTGATCAGAGTCCTGTTGCCATGACTGGCTAGCAAAATGTATCCTGTGAAGGAGTGTGGTTTTGCTCATCATGTCCATGGGCTGAAAAGCCAAGATGTTTTGTGCTCACTGCCATGATCCACACGCTCCAAAGAATGTTTGCAGGGCCACCCAGGTGATGGGCCTTGTGTGGAACTTGCAATTAGGAGTTACCACCATTAGGGCGACACCAAGGACTACTGAGGCCAGTGCCACGACACCGCGCTCTGTGCAAAGGCATAGCTCAAAGGAAGGCTGATGTCTCCAATACTGGCATACACCCAGCAGCAGAGAGTACTAGGCATATGCAGGAGCACCCACAAGGTGTCAGCTGTGGGCCCAAGTTCTAGGGAGGCTTGGGCACAAAGCATCCCTCATCCCTCTATGCCTTCCTGTGTGGACACAGAGATATGCAGGAAAAGCTGTTTGACTAGGGAAAAGGATGTCAAAGAACCTAGGAAAGAAGCAGGAGGGAAAATATGTTATCCTGTTGCTTTGAAAGGTTGCTTAGCCATGCGAAGAGGAACTATTAAAAAGGCCACTGTCAACTCCTTTGTAAATGGAGTCTATGCTGATATCTATTTTTTTTTTACCTCTCTTCTTAATCACTGTTGAAAAGACTTGCATTTAAAAATACTTTCAGAGAAGACTGTGTTCAGGCTGGTACCTTGTTAAGCATCCACCATGAAGCACGCCTCGGCTAAGGGTTAAACTTTTGAACCATGCACAGTCTTTGGAAAGGCTCCGTCTTTCCCCCCCTCAGAGAAGGAAGGTGGTAAGGGAAATGCACAGGAGACCCTCACCTGCAGCAGGTCTGCTGTGAGCCATTCTAATGAACAGCATGTTTTTCTTCTCTCCCTTTTGAAGAGAGAAGAGGTTTCCCTAGAAACCATTTTTCTATGGTAGGTAGATTTGCCTAATACTGCTGAAAATGCTTTAATGGCCTTAAAACATAATGACAGGTTATGTGCCTCTGACTGTCACTGTGGAAAGGCAATGGTGGGATAAAGAAATTAAGACAAAGACCACTAGAAAAGCAAAATACTTGGAGATAGAGATTTTCCAAGATCTCTTGCTTCACGCAGGTTTCCATGGCCAGAATTAGTGAGGTGGCCAGCACTACACCTATTCCCAGCATTAACTAGAGTCACAAAGCCACGTACAGTGACTACAGGGTCACCAGTCACAGCAAAGCTGCATTGTCCCACAGCTCTGACCGACAGACACTACTCCGCCATCCCAAGAGCTGCAGAAGAGAGTGGAGCAACATGTGATGCACCGCGCTTTCTGTGATACACCTTCTATCCGTAAGCATCGGCTGACACATCATTATTAACATCACAAATAGAGGTTTCAGAATAAAAAACTATTTTGCAGTCATTCCCTTTTCCCATTAAAAAAAAAAAAAATCTAGCCAAATATCTCTCTGAAACATCTCTTCCTCATTGCCCCACCAAGCTGAAATGAGCATTGGCTTACTCTGTTTGCTTGCCTGGAAGCCAAACCACCCCCTCAGGTAAAAACTACCCTATGCTGAACAACAAATCATATAAACAAGTTTGCATGAACAAGTATTGTGTTTCTTAATAGTTTTTTCCCCCCTCTCCTTTAAGTGGAAGAGCCATTGCTGTGGCTAAAAGAGAATAAAGTCGTCTTCAAAAAAGACCTATTTTTAAAAGTCCTATTCCTCTTTTTTTTTTTAAAAAAAAAAGACTTATCCTTTTTTTTTTTTTTAAGCAATTGTATAATTTTTATACATTTTGTCATCTAAGAACACAAACACCATTAAAGGTAAAGCCTTGTATGACTTCGGGCCCTTAAATGGACATGTTGTTTGAGACTGCCCCGGCTTCTCAGTCTGAATCTGGGCTGCCTTAACCTGATTTATTCATTGTCACCCATCAGGAAGAGACCAGCATGTGTTTTCAGTGCCTGGGATTTAATCTTTGCTGTCTGATTTTTTATGCAAATCCATTTTCTGTGTGATCTATAAAATAGTTAAAGCATCTTTAAGAACCAGACAGTTGCTTGGAGCCAGGCTTGGTCATAAGGTACCAAGAGGTCTGTGCACACACACCTTTTTGTCTACCTTTACTCTGTTGCCACGAGCATTAGTTTAATTGGGTCGAGAGGCAAACTGAGTCAACACCATACCTGGTGCAAAATCCTACTAAATTAAATTCTCTTTCATTGCCATTCAGAAGTTTTAGCTTATCTCCAGAGGTCCCTTCCAACTGCTATCATTCTGTGAAGCTGTGATTGTGTATGTGGAGTTTAATTGATACCAGTCAAGGCAATGGATTAACGTACTGCATTATTTATTTATTCCACCCACCCTTCTCAACTTTTTTTGGTTGTTTACCCAGGTAAAGGCATAATCTTAATTAAGATGGAATTAGGAGGCAGAATGGAATCCTGCAGGGTATTCTACAGTGTGGGATATAAAGCAGCAAATAAACAAGCATGCTGCACACCACCGCTGTAATTACTGTGCGTAGCAGTATAGCGTAGGTGAATTGGTTTTGCCTTCCCCACGTCTGTTCTCTGCAGCATCTTTGATTTCTCTGCTGCACTGTGGGATCTGGAAACCTATCCTGAGATGGATGACTCAGTGAACATAGCTGCAGTTGAAAGGTCTTCCTCCCGGATGACTGTATTGGGCAGGAGCTGGGCAATGGGCTGCTGCCAACCATCAGCCAGCTGGGAGGACAATCCAGTCTGGCCAACAGCAAGAGCATGTGGCAGGAGAACATATGGCACTCGTACATCCATAAACACCATGCCACTGCTCAGGGTGTCCCTTAGGAGTACAGGTTCATCTATAGATACTACTGGTGCAACTGGTTTTGCTCCTGACAAATGGCGACAGTTTCACTTTTGCAGTTTGTGCACTCCTCCAGAGATGCTGTAAGACCAACACTCCCTCTTTGCCTGAGAGCATTTCCCATTTCACGCTTCCGTGGGAAGCATTGCAGTTGTTGGTTTGATCTTGATTGGGTAATAATTATTATTAATAATAAATAATAATAAATATTAATAATAAAATTATTACATGTTCTTGTGTTACATTTCTTTACTGCATAGGCAAAAAGGACTTCCAGGGGATATGTTGGTCTACAGGTAATGGCAGATGTAACTACAAATGTCTTATTTTCTTTGAGCAAGATCACTCATTTTTGTTTGCTGAATTTTGTCACTTTGTTTTCCAAACTGAATTTGACTTAGAATTGAAGACACCTTTACCTTGTAGGTGTTCCGCAGAAAAGAGCTTTGAAATGTATCGAATCAACTCTGTTTAGACTTGTGGTAAACTAGATTATTTCCTTTCAAAACTGAGTAAATCTATTGTAAGAGGCTGAATTAAAGAATCTATTATGCTTTAAAATTTTCTGTTAGTATTAGCACTGTCCTGAAATACTCCGTGCTTCCCAAAGGCAGCTTGGGTATTGGAAATCATATCAGTACCCAGAAATCTATATTTCCTTGAGAATTTTAAAAGGAGTTTCAAATGTAAATCAAAACAAAACCATTATGTCATTAGCTTTTGCTGATGAGGCAGTTGTAGATTATTCTGGTATTTGGAGGCCATGTGCAGTGTCTCTTTCTCCAAATAATAAATGGCATATCAAGCTGCACACCAGTGGCTAAACCACCATATACTGCTATGCTTCACCAGTCCTGAATACAGCAAATTGATTATTTCCAATGTATTTGATAATGGTGATTGTTCAGTGCACACAAGATACTAAAGTTCACTATTTTTGTTACAATTTTATCATTTCTTCAGGCTTTGCTCAGTTATTTTCATCCCCAGTGCTTGTTGATGCCTGTTGTAATGAAATGCCAAAAACGTGTGTCCAAATGCGTTTTCAGATACTGTAATTAACCCTACATTCACATCAAATACATTTGGTGTGCCATCTGTTACAACACATATAGTATTTGGTGTACCAATATCAATTTCAAATGATCATTTACACTATTGCTTCACAGGCATCCTCGTCCTTTGCTGTTCTCAGAAGTTTTGGCAAGTTGACTAATTCTTTCAGTTCGGTGCAACTTTTAGATGTTTTCATTTAGTCAAATGGAAGACAACTCACTTTTAAGTTATCTCACAGACAATTTTTAATTCATCAATAATGC
>NW_008633348.1:6455-25312 GCF_000691845.1 Merops nubicus | reverse complement strand
TCCTGCTGCATACCATATATTCAACACATTGTCTGATTTTACATTTGTAATCAAAGTTTCCAGGTAAGGACCTTGCACAAAACTCATTACTTCTTTTATGCAATTGCTATCAAATACAGTTTTCCATAGAAAGCCATGCAGGGTGCCAGTTAGAGAGCATCCTGAAACAATGCTGCTGCTACTGCAGACCTCCACCACTGAGGCAGGGTTAGATATATAACTAAAAGATAGATAGAAAAGCTAATATATCTCTCTGTGACAGATATGTGACTATAACTAAATATCGAGATTTAAAAAAATTATTTTTTTGTAATAGATTAGTGAATTTGTTTTTCTTCTTCCACTGTGGCATTTAACATGGTTAAAAACAGAGAGGAAAAGCAGCATTTACACTGAAGTTTTCACTAACAAAATTAACGTTATCCACCTAAGGTCACATACTTTTACCAACACCTGCATAATACGCTTTTCTCATCTAGGCCTTAAAACTCCTGAGAGAAGAAATGAGTATTGGTATTTCCACAAGCAGTGCCACATGCGAGTGCATTAACCAGACCCCTAGAAGGCTGGTGGCAGAGAGAGACCACCAGAGTTGGTTGTGCAGCAGTGAGGTTTCCTAAGCCCCAGCTGTACTCACTGGGACACCTTGCCTGCCACAAACCCTCCAGTTCATCCTTTAGGATCTGCACTAGGGAATAAAAGATCTGTCATTATGGGCTTCTCTGAAAGACCCTACTTTAAATCTGGAGTAGCTTCTCCAGATGTAAAAGCCAGGTTGAATTTGTGCTCCCATGTGTGCAGATAGAATCAGAGTCTCACTGACTCCTGAAGGGCCCGATCAAGAGATAAAGACACCTGGGTATCAAAATCAATATTGACACTGCGTAAGGCAGCTACATTAGTGCAGCATAAAGACTTTTTCTCTGGTATTTGGTGACTTTAAAACCATCTTAGGGAGGAGGAGGGAGGGAGATTTTTCTTTCAACAGATTCTTAAAGGTGACAATTCAGAGAGCTACAAGAAGAAGGTCTTGTTAAACCAGCATAGCTCTGACTGATGAACGAGAGTTAAGGAGTTTAATGACTGCTTAGCTCCTTGCAAGGCTCGATTTCCTGCTAGGCTGACTCACAACAGCAATCCACCAGGAAGAGTGCTGCCTCGTTACAATGAAACCGTGGGATTCCTACAAACAATTTACTCTATGGGAAAATCCCCCTCTTAGAACCACTATTCTTTCCCAGGGCCATGTTTGACTTTTCATTGCCACAGCAGGGGGAACTTTTTTCCCTCTCCATTCCTTTGCGGAAACTGCCTGTGAAAATACAATGTGCCTGCATAAGAGGCCATGGATGCTATCACTTTGCAGCACAGAAAGGGTCCTCGTGGTGATTGAACATTCTTTTCTGCCACTACAGCAATTTAGTTTTCACCACAGTGGATGTATAGGCTGACTCCTGGAGATGCTGGAGAGACAATAAACTAATTCAGCTGAACAAGTACAGGTTTGGGACTCTGCAAATAGATTGTTTCTGTTTGGATCAAGCTTTCTTACTTTTCTCTCACTGAAACAAACAAACCAAAAATTCACCTGGCTGCAAATATTCCCTTCAGCTTTAATGAAACACCTTGGCTGCTCCTGAAAGAAAAGAAAAGCTGGATTCACAAAAGAGGAGGAAAGAGTAGCTCCTGTTGTCTCAGGAGCTCAGTCACTGGCGCACTAACACCAGAATGAAGGAAACTCAAGTTTAAACCCTTTCATCTCTCTGGGATTTTCTCCCTCCTCTCTCATCCTTGTGCCTTAACCACCATGTTGTAAAGTATTCTGGAAGTGTGCAAACTTAATTACATTTTGTACCTCTTTGTAAAAAATACATTTATATTCTTAATTTTTAAAAATTAATTTACGAAAATTTAAATGCGTAAAACAATGACAATTGTTGATTTGGCTTTCAGCTCCATTACCCATGACCTAAGGCTGAAGTTTGGAGGAGCAAAGGTTCTGTGGCTTTTTACAGTGGTTGTGGTTGTTTCATGCTATTACCAGGATCGTTAGAGCACGTGTTAGTGTGACCTGCTGCTGAGGTATAATCAGGCTTTCTTGTCACCTGCCAGCTGGAGCGTAGGCACTGAAATAGAGTTCATCACCCAGCAAAGGGCTCTGGAGCAGAACACCACAAGCCCGTGTTGTTTCATAACTGATTTGTGCAAAGCACAATGGCTCAGGAGAGAGAGAGAGAGAGTGTGGCAGTCCCATTCAAGTCGCTCTGTAGCTATAGTCCACTGATGAAAACAAGCCTAAGAAATGAGTGAGCAGCTTCAGCCTTCACAGTGGCATGGGCAAAGGAAGAACATCTATAAGGAGTGTTTTATGAGACTTGGAGAACTCTCTTCAGATATGTATCAGAGTGTCCCAGACAAATCTGTCATTTCTTTCTGCTCTGGTTCCAGTGGTATGGACAGACAATCACACTCTGCTAGACAGTTCTTCAGCTCCTACCTCTTTCTTATTGTTCATTTAGATTTCTGAATTAGTAAGAGACACAGTCAATTGCTACTACATCTGCCTTGACTACTTTGGTCCTTCAGATGGGTACTGCATAGACAACTCAGCTCCAAGAGCAGGGTGTCTCAGTTGCTTCCTGACATCTTGATCACAGTTTGTGCCACAGAGGTTCTCTAGTGGACCACTTAGCAGATGCACAATTAAGGATTTTCCTATGTCATAATAGAATTACAGAATTATAGAATGGCTTGGGTTGGAAGGGACCTTAAAGATGATCTAGTTCCAACCCCCCTGCCATGGAACACCTTCCACTAGACAAGGTTGCTCAAAGCCCCATCCAACCCTGGCCTTGAACACTTCCAGGGATGGGGCATCCACAACCTCTCTGAGCAACTTTATGATGGAGTGAATAGCTTCAGCAATACTGGCACTTTACCCAGTGTCTGGTGGACTCAGACTTCCCTGCACTACTCAGTGGGATATAGCCATGCAGCTACAGAATCAGACTGGATATAGACATAATGTGTGTAATGACTTCCTATTGTGTAGTACTTTCAGTGCTTAAGAGATGTATTCACATACCTAATTTTTTTTTTTTTTTCTGAAGATTTCAATTACAAGGGTACAGAATATGGAATAGATGCAAAATACACTAATGCTTTTTGCTGAAAACAAAAGTGGCTTATAAAAACCAAAATGTGGCAGGAAGCACTGACGACCATGCAATTTGAGCATTGTACAGGAGTGCCAGCAGCAGCAGTGTAATTGTTTTTTCCGGTTTTTGTTTGGTCCCCATACTGGCTCACAGTGTTAATCTCCATATGACTTGTGTCTGAATTCAAGTAAATAAAAGAAAAAATAAGCTCTGGATGTACAGACTGGTTTTATTTGTTTCTTTGCCTAAATGCAAGAGGAGGATAGGTTATGGAGGGGTATATAATGTACTGAAAGTTGATCTCAAGTTATTTTGCTACTACTTGCTGGTAGGGGAAAAGCATGTTAATCACAGTCCCTTGGTTTAGGAAAGGAAAAACTTATTAAAAGAAAACTTTCTTTTTGACCAGATAGCCCAGGTTTTTGCTGAATGCTAACACAACTTTCATCGTGATAAACAGATAAACGGTTTTTCATTGTTTTCTTCACAGCAACTGAAATTAAGAGAAATTCTAATGTTTCACTATTTAGTTCATTAGCAAGGAAAGCGCATTTTTTCCTTCACACAGCTCTTGCTTTCCATTTCTTCACCCCATATCCTTTTCTTCAAAGCTTCTTTTTCTATCCTATTTTACATGAACTTCAGAATCTAATTAATTTTTATCAGTTTAATGTTGATTACTTCCCTTAACACTGTCTGAATGTGAAATTTAAGTAATTAAGACATGTCAAAGTAGAAGACTTTAAGGTAACTAAAATAACAAGCTCTTAAAAAAAAAAAAAAAAGTTATGACTGCAGCATTTCATATATGTGGCCACTTTCTTTTGCTGTCTGCCCCAGTGCCACACTCATGAGGATGGTGACAGGTATCAGGGAATGAAATAAATTTGTAAGTACTCTTGGCTTATAGAAAACAAACCAGCCATGGCTATTTGCCCAGCTGTCAAAAGTTTCATCAGGATTTCAAGATTCACAAAATTTCATCAAGAGATGATCATCATTAGGACTTCTATTTTTTGTGCCTATATGGAACTGTATGGCATGCCAAGTATTTGATTTTGAGTCCAGTATACCTGGAATGACAGGGACTGAGCAGTGGAGATAAGTAAATAGTTCCTCATGTTGGTCATAAATAATGTCAATGATACTAATGGAGACTTAAAAGGCTGAACCAGAGACTAACACAAAACTATTTGGAAAAAAAAATCATTATTTGAATAATGGACAGTTCTAATTGAACTAAGAACAAAATTTTGAGTTCTGTTCAGTATTATGCACTGTTAGATTTGAAAGATGGGGATGGTGCACTGAAATATTTAAAATTATGTTCAGATTAATTTCTGAATAAAGTTTGAAACAACAACATTAAAATATTTTTCCTTTAACTGTTTTTTTCTCTTTCACTCCATACTACTTTTTGTGAGTAGTCTGCAGACAGATTTGTTTTTTTCCTACCTGAATTTTGGTGACCATAAAAAATGCTAGAGGAGATCAGAAGGGTCTCTCATGAAGATTGTGAAGGTGTTCTGTGACTACTGCAATGTTTCTTTTCCTTGGTCCACTGCTTATTTAAAGAGACTGGTTTATCAAGATGAACTCTGCTACTGGAGATATACTCAACTCAATGATTAAATAAATCAACTGTAAAAATCTTACATATGAGTCATTATACACAGGCAGCTGTCAGTGTGAGTTTGTTGCCGTCAATTAGGATGCAGAGACTGCATCTCACCATCTGAATACATGAAACTCAAACTCAACACGAGCCAGCTTCCAGTAAATATTTTACAATTTTTCAGTTATAACTTTTGGCTTAAACAATTGTTCAGTTAGCCAGATTTTATAGAATTCACCTTGCAGTACTTATGAATGTCTGTCTCTAAGACAGACTTTCAACATTGTCATAATTTCTTCATTAAATTTGGATAAGTGAACAATTTTAGGAGCTGTTTCTGAATGCAATGCTGCATTTCTTTTCCTGTCTCTGTGTTGTGTTGGTGAGATGCTGCTCTGCTGACAGTTAGAGACACAACCAGTTGCAAGCATATGCAAAAGGCTGCATGAAACTTCCTCAAGCAAGAAGTTGAAATCTGATAGGAAGGCTGTGATTACACATATCCTTCATGTTCTCCAAATAAAAATGAACATACAAGAATAAATACTCTCCTTATTAATATTCCTGCTTTGACTTCCACAGCAACTACTGGAGAACAGGTCTAAGTGCCAGGTAAACATGTACTACCTTTTATTTATTTTAAAAGTCCTGTCTGATATTGCTCCTCTGTAGTGATAAAATTGGAGTAATCTGCACTGTTTATGATCGAATGGCTCTCTTGTTTCCACCATGATGTCTCTTTTCCTAGGTGGAAATCCTCATCTCAAGACTGGGATTTCTGCTGACCTTCTCTACAAGATGCCCTGTCTGTGGTAGATCAATAAAGTAGCCAATGAGTGCCCAAGGTACAAACACATCTGTAGTTTGCAGAGTAATAAAATGAGGGTTTCTGTCTTGTCCTCAGTTCCTTTCCTAGTAATTGGTAACTTTCCGTTTGCCTTCTGAGTACTCAGCTGATGACAGACTTGAACTAGTCCCTGTAGTCATCTTTCACGTAGAACCACAGAATCATTTAGGCTGGAATAGAACTTTAGGAGTATTGGGTCCAACCCGACACTGCCAAGTCTACCACTAAACCACTATGCACTACATCTACCTGTCTTTTAAATATCTCCAGGGATTGGAACTCCACCACTGCCCTGGGCAGCCTGCTCCAGTGCTTAGCAACCCTTTTGGTGAAAAAATGTTTCCTAATATCCATTCTAAACCTCCCCCCGTTCAACTTCCTCCTGTCCCATCCCTTGGTACTTGCAATGACTTGTCTAAAGGTTACAGCACCTTCACATTGAAGAATAGATTGGTGGATTGCCAGAAACCAGAGCAATTCAGAGTACGTAGGCTTAATGACTTTGAACTGAGCAGAACAGAGAAATCCTGTAAGCTTTCAGACAAGGAAACTATGGATCTACAATACCCCCTGAAAAATTTTTTACTCAAAATGTTTATTTCCATTATTAATTTTAGGTGAAATTGACCTCCTCAGATATAAAAGTTTGCAGACTGGGGTGAACAAATGGCAGGAAAATAGTTAAGCATTATCTTCTCCCAGGTGGGTGCAAATCCTGGAGATCTAGCATCTACCACACTGGAGGGCAAGAAGTTGGTGGACTGAGACCATTCCTGTCCCAGCATCGTAAAGAATCCTTCACCGCTGATAAGCCAGAGGATATGCTTAATGAAGTAGAGGCCATAAGCTGACCGGAGTGTTGGAAGCGGGTGGAGAGGGCTCGGCAGAGCGCAGGCAGAGCTGGCAGGCCAGGCGGCTGGCCGTTAGCCGGGGGAAATAGAGTGGAGCTGAGCACTGGCTGTGGCCAGCTGGTGAGAACAGAAAGGGAGCACAAGGAGGTGGTAAAATCACAAGTACAGGCAGGAGAGAGTTTGTTGCAGAAACCCAAGTTACTCTTGAAGCGATAAACCTTAAAAGAAAATAACCAGCCCTGCCAGCACCATGCGTTATGGTAAGATGGTGAGAGTTGGAAAGTCCCTCGGCCTCCGAGACCTGTAAGCCAGCACAGAGAAGTGAAAGCTTCTCCAAGAACAGAGGCCAGATAGGAAACGGGAGGAAAACCAAAATGCTTTTACAGGACTCTGGGACTGAGTTTTCCTTGGTTTGTATATTGTCATCAGTTAGAATATAGGAATTTCAAGGTCTGCTGAACAAATAGCGACGTGCATCAGCATAAACAGCCATACACTCATGAAATTGTATTTTGCTTTTTAACGCAAAGTTTTGGTTCTTCCCTCCAACATGTTTTTTCTCAGCAGCCTCCTACCAAAATCACTAAAAAGTGATATCATTAAAAACTTCAGATTTTCCAGCACTTTGGCAAAATATGAAGCTTTGCTGAAGCTGGCATAAGCCTTGCCTGGCTAAGAATGAGGATACTTCAGATCTGTAAATTCTTCCAACTTTTTGGAAAAGAAAACTAGTTCTTCTTTGAGAATGTTGTTCTCTTGGCTTGTAGGATTTCATTATCTAACTTTATAAAGCATGCCTCTTATTGATTCCTGTTATTTGACTGAAGGAATCTGCATGTTCTAATCTTGCTTTTTTACCAGTTTGAAGAGATAGGGTAGCATGGTCTATGCGGATGCATGAAACAAAATGGATTATGAATTTGAAAATTGCCAATTATGTTGCATCACACAGCTCAGAGCACTGGCACAATGATGAACCACAATCCAGATTTTTCAGCTTAAATGGCTTTACATTCAAGCAAGCAAATTAACCATAAAATAAAAAGGGGGGGTGAGGGTGGTGTTTTACAAAATATCCCAAGAAAGAATAAACTGCAGATAATAAGCACCAATCTGGTGTTGAATGCAGCCCAAGACACCAATTGTTTTAAGTCACGACAAAGACAGCTGAATGCTCATCTTGTGGATATAGAGCATGGATGATTGCTTGCCATGAGTATCTTCTCTCACAAATAACAGTTTTTTCGCTCTTAATTTTCTGCTAAATTGGAAGCTAACTGCTTCCCACATTGTCGTCGGAGCACCTGCAGCTGTGCTGGATTTCTGTGCACCATTTCTTTTAGGTAAAACAGCACTCCACTTCCTTGAGCTCATCATTATGTTTATGTCTTCCTTTCATTGCACTGCTGCACTAATGATTCAGGCAGGCTGGTCAGTCATTAAGTGACAAGCAAATGATACCATATGCAACGTGTGAGTAATCGGTCTGAACAAATGAAATCACAGACTTGCTTCTCCCATCATTCATTTCACAAACAGTAGCAATGTGGTGCACAGCAGGTAGTTCAGTTAAAACCAGCCTTGTAAAACAAATTTCCTGCAGCCGTTTAAGTGTGCTGTGATGGATTCGATGCTTTAGCTAGTAGATGATGCCCAGGGGAACCAAGGATGGTTTGGGCTAGGGGAAGTGGATAGGAGGAGAAAAGCTCAGAACATACATTATAGTAATTAAAGGTTTAGTTACATTATTGGTTTGAGTATTTTGTTTGTATGGATCACAGAAATGACTACTAGATTACCAAGCCCAAAACATACATAACGTACACAATGCTTATCAAGACAGAATACACAGCTATTTAAAGTTCCCCAAAGATGCATATTTTATGCAGATCTGAGCAAAATTATCTGATCGATATAGTGAGAAGGTATACATATGCAAAAGTAGAACTTAAATCTCTCTTTCCTCTGTGCCCAAAATCTTTTTCATGGATTTCATGAGATATACTGCTCAGCAATACTAGCATTAAAATATTCAATATTTTAATTATTTAATACTTACATTTTAGAAGTATAAAAGTATAAAAATTAGCTGCTTACCCACAGTAAAGTCAAAGGTACAAAACAAATTTCATCTGCTGTCACTAAGATTTTGCTAACATTCAGTAAGGATCCTGAATAGCTAAAGCCATTTCCTAACTGGCTAGTTGAACTGTTCTACTTTTTGTTGAGGTTATATGCTAGATCAGAGTTACATGCTGTTCATCTCACTGAGAAAGAAATAAAAGACTTCCAAGCTTATTATTTAACTTCTGCATGGGCACAAATGGCCTTCTTTCCTAAAAGGTGGTGTTCTTTCAGTTCTTTACTAATAACTATTTTTTTTTTTTAGCTAAAAAAAACCCACAAGAATAAAAACATCTCAAAACAATCTAATTATTTTTTTAAGGTAAATAAAGAAAATAATAATAAAAAAATCCAACATGGCAAAAGGCAGAACATAGATGCATTTACTTAACCCAAATCAAGATTTTGAGAAGTTACAATCATAGTTAATGAGGAGGCACAAGCAGAATTTCTTCAGTTGCTCATATACTAACGTTAGGAGCCTAGATATGAAAGACCTGGACTCAATCTCCCAGCATAAATGTCACCCCACAGGTATTTCTCAAACCTCTTGGAAAAATTTACATAACTAGAGTGTGAAAATCAATTCCTAATGAGGATCAAACAGTCAGAGGGGACCCTCTTTTGACCTTCTAAGTCAAAATGGCTTTACAGGTTTCTGAGTCACTGACAATTCAAGAGGTGGAGAATCATGAATAATTAGGGCTCAATCATCTAACAGAAAAAAAAAGGCAGAGCAGGTGGTCTGCCTTTTATCTGCGCATCATAGTGGGTGACCACCTTCCACAGCATCCTTCTCTGACAAAGGTAATACACAGTTGTGATCATGGAGACAAAGCAGTCTGAGTGATTTGCAAAATGTGCACAAGCAAAGAATATGCGTTCGTGTATATACATCTGGAAACAAAATATGTAATGTCTTTACTGAATGGAGATCTGCTCCAGGAAAACACTAACTTCGGGTGGAAGCTTGGAGTCCTGCGGGACAGTGAAAACGTACATGTCTTCTCAGCATACTGCTATTGGAAAAAGTCTAATGTGACCTGTGTGTATAACCAAGAAAGAACTGTCACATAGCTGTAGAGAAGTTATATGATGTTTTTTCATACTGAAACACCACCTGCAGTTCTTCTACAATTCAAGAGCTGCATTGATGCATTCATAATGGTCAAAAAAAAAAGTGCCCTGCAGTCAAATCTGCTAGAAAGCACCATCTCCATATTCAAAGAGCAAACCAGATAAAAACCTAATGTGTTACTTAACAAAACTTGTAAATAGAAGTATTATATAGAAGAATCTACAAGATTCTATGTTATAATAAACCTTCTATATTACCTATAGAAGAACTACAAGAACAGACAGAATGAATCAAAACAAACATCGGTTTAGCTAAATATCATCTCTCAAAAGAGCACCAGACATGAATGCCTGGAAAAGAGGGTATAGGGACAGAGCAAATTAATGTTACTTCTCTCTGAAGCCTCCTATTTCCAAAACATTTTTAGTTCAGGGACTTTTCTGTGCTTCACATTCTTTAGATGCCTTTCACAATCATCCATCAATTTCTCTCTCATGTATATGTACAATGCCCTGCATAAGAGTGGTAATAAACCAGCAAAGAAAAAAATAATCTTTCTAATCTTTTATACAATAGAGTTCAAGAAAAGAGAGTAGTATAATGGGACAACACAAGGTAAAAATAATTTTTAAAGCCTTCCTAGCTATTGCATTGCAAGCTAAAAAAAAACCTCACTGCTCAGATATTTCCTAGTGACTTTTGTTTCTTTCCCTCTTTTATGTTAAATACTGCCACTAAAATCTGTACTAAAATATATATTTATTCCTCCCCCCGCCAAAAAAAAAAAAAAAAAAAAAGAAAGAAAGAAAAAGAATTACAAATGGAAATGCGCCCCATGGCTTTCTGTCACATACTATCTTATTTGTATATACTTTTTGCGGATTAATTGCTCCCTTTGTTGTGTTTTCCTCCCTTGGTTAAAGAACAAATCTCCCGATCATTCTGTGATCTTTGTATCTAGGCAGATGAGATTTGGAAATTAAGGAAACTTGCAACAGCTACATAATTAAGTGCATAAAGAGGCCTGCACCATTTTCTTCTTTTGTTTTGTTTTGCTTTTTTTTCATTTATTTATTTTTATTATCAACAAAGACATACCATATGAAATATTTGGGGGTTTTAAGGTGTTTTGTCAATGACCAGGCCTAACAGGAAAGACACAACCAGCAGGAAGAGAATCCAATACACAGACTGTATTGTAGACACAAACGTTACGATACAAATGACTGCCGGGGGTACAAACAGGTCAATCAGCTCATACATGATCGACGCCACCCCCAACAATCCCACAAAGGATGCAACTCGGCCCACAACAGGTGGTACAAACAGTGAACCAAGGTTTCCCACAGTTGGCATGGGAAACAGCCAAACCAGCCAGTTAAACGCATAAGAACAAGGTGCCCATATAGTGACTCTCACCCAATCTGCCCGCATTCACAAAGGTCTAAACAGAATGGGGCCCAGCTCCAGGGAGAGTCAGGAGGCCTGCCCTGCACCAGGAAGCTCTGTGGAGGGCACTCCACAGACAGACACTCCTGACTCCCTGCAAGTGGTCCCAGCGTTTATCCCCAAGCAGACGCCTCACCTTTGTCAACTCACTGCGGGACCCCTGGGGCTCATTTCCCTTATGGCTCTCCCTGCAGGGCCGGCCGCACCCTGGGGGGGAGCTATAAGGCAAACTCACCTCCTCTTTATGAAGGGCTGTGGGAATCACCCATATGTCAACCTTAATTCAGGGCTCAGACCCCAGCATTTCATAAGGTTTAGAGAAATATTTTCTGGGAAAGTTCTACCAACATCTAGTTGCTTAAGCAACTAAAATTGCCATTTTAGTAGCAAAGCTTTCAGCCTTTCCAGTCCCACCACACTTGTCTGAGTAGCTTGATCTAGTTGATGTCCCTGCTTAGGGTGGGGGTGTTGGACTAGATGACCTTTGGAGGTCCCTTCCAGTCCAGACATTCTATGATTCTGTGATTCTATGACTGTCCATTTGCAATTACACCTTCAGCCCATCCAGCTTCTTTAATGAAATATACAGCTGTCTTTACTTATAGCCAGTTTTGGATGAGGATCCCTGGAGCGTGCTGTGCAAGACCAGGGTCATAAGCAAGAAGGCTGAAAGAGGACCAAAACAGATTGTACACCTGGGAGTAGAAATGTCATATCACTTGTTCCCAACTGCTAGGAAGCCTTTCAGTCCCCACAGAGGTTTTTAGGAGGATTTGAGTGTAGATCTGCTATAGTACAGTTTGTCATAGACTTACTAATGCACTAATCCTACAAACAGCTAAGAGAGGAAGTCACAGGTTATTCGATTCATCTCTCTTAACGTACGCTGTCTATGTGTGTGAGGAGGTTCAAGGATGGAAGTTAGCCTGGTCAGCACAGAAGGCATCCTCCTCTTAAGGTAATTTCAATGGGGAATTTGGCATGTGCCTCCTCCAGCTAGCCCAAAAAGTGCTTGGATGAAAAGGGGTCTTCTCCAAAATCATTATAAACAGGACTTGTTAGTAATGCTAGGAAGTATTTTACAAAAGTGTTCCCAAATTGTCAGTGGAAAGAGATTAAAACCTCAGTTATTCCTACCTGATTGCCCACTTTGGTCAAAGGCTGTGTAGGGGACAACCTGGGTCCCCACAAAGTGCCTGGTTTTGTGGCCAGCAGCACTTGCATGTGAGTCTATTCACTATCCAAAAGCCCATCTTAATTTACTTTTCATACCATGAAAGCACCATGTACTCTGCTCTGCTCATACTCCTATTTGGGCTATTTCATCAAAAAGACTAAAAAAAGCCTTTGTTTTTTTTTTTTTTTTAACCAGAGCACAGAAGGGCCAGCTGTTTGTGTGAATACAGCTCAGCCAGCTGTCACAGCCCAAATTCCCACCCCTTGAGCCCAGCTACCTCACAAGGGAGGCAGCAGAAGGTAAAAGCAGAAATATTTTAGCACAGACTAAATCCCAGGAAGACTCTGTTACTGTCTGACATACAGCTCAGATTTCTTCTGCCCCCTCACCATGCCAGGTCCCTCACTGTTCTATTTCTAAGCCACTAATGAAAAGCTCAGTGCTATACCCAAGAGATACACTTTCACCAGGGCTGCCATCTGAGGAGAAAAAGGGGGTGGCTCCTGTCCTGGTTTGGCGTAAAATGGAGCTGGTTCTGCTCAATAAGGTTACTTTTTAGCTAAAGCCCTTCTAATTAACTGCTCTGTCTGAAGTTAGTATCATTTTTATAAACTGTCTGGCTATAGCAGTGATAAGACTTCATGTTTAGAGTTACTGCCAGGGGTTGGTGTGCAGACCAAGGCCACTGCTAAGTTTGGATCCCACACAGAAGAGGACAGAGAGCACACCCCACCTGCGGGGAGAAGCGGGCAGGATAACTGACCCCAGGATTCCCCAGTGAGGTGTTCCATCTCACAGCCCTCATAGCCAGTAAAGCTGAAGGATGGGAAGGGACAAGCCCTTCCCTCGTCCCTTCCCCTCACTCTCTTCCATCTGCTGCTGCTGGCTGCTCCTGCTGCAGTGGCCAGCATCCGAGGAGGACTCCATCCACCCTGCCTTTGATCCCGAGCCCTGTGTTCCTGAACTGAGTTCCAGAATCCAGCTCCTGGACCCAGTCACTGTCTGTGTCTGAGTCCAGCCTGGGACCCTCTCCCCAGGGGCTGCTCCCCAGCTGGGGATGATGGTGATGTGTTGCCATCAGGGGGGAGCTGGGTTCAGTACTGGTCTTGCATAGATTTGTACATATTCCATTTTATTATTATTACTATTATTATTAGTGGTAGCATTAAAGCCATTTTCTTTTCTAATCAATAAGTCTCTGTCCCTTATTCTCTTTCTCTGTCCCTTTCAGGGGTGGGGAGAGGGGACTAACAGAGAGCATCTGTTACAGTTCTGGGGGCTGCCCTGACCCCAGACTGCAGCAGCTTCACAAATGCACTTCCACGAGTGTTATGTGGAGCTTGATCATTTCACAGTTTCCTTTCTTTCTAAATTAATAAAATTTATTATTTCTCCTAGAAAACACCTCCTGGTTTGCATTTACATTAGGAAAGTACCAAGACTTAAAGTGCATGTGGATCCATTTCAGTCTTAAAGGCAACTTCAAATGCACGGTCGAAAGACATAAGCTTCTGGATGACTGTTCAGAGGGAGACTTGAGTTCCTCTCCCATCCCCTATGTCACTACTCTTCACTCTTATCAGGCTTTTTTCAGGACATCCATTTGCCTTAAGCTTTCCTTACATTATCAATGTCTCACATTATCAATTTCCCGATTTGCACATTTATCTATCACCAGCAGTTCTCCAAATGTTCTTCACATGCTCATGTACCCACAGGGCTTGGGCTTCTCAAGCCACTTTAGTCTGGTTTTCTAAAGAAAAGAGACGGATGCAACTGTATCCTTTGTTTACTGCTCAATCCCCCAGTTTTAACTCATTAATTATTCAGCCAACTACAATTGAATTTGACATGTAAATTTATCATACATTTTCTGAAAAGTTGCAGCTGGAGAGAAGGAGGAGACCTAAGTTGGCATCTCACCTGTTCCTCTGAAAAACTATAGAGTGAGGTCTCCCCTGTTGTTCATCGTGTTTGTCCTAGCCAGGCAGCCTGGCCAGCACGTACCCACCTAGGGATGAGTCTTGATGGATGCAGCCTGATGGCCATCGGCAAAGAGCTGAGGGTGCTGAGCCCTGGGGGAGGCTGCTGGTGGGGTGAGCTGGGGCCAAGGACAAAGGGGAGGGAGGGACATGGGGAGAAGAAGCGGAATCTGTTGGAGTGGATGTGAAAGGACTGAAAGTTTAGAAATCAACACAGAAATTGCCAATTTAATTAACTGAAAAGCAGGTTTCATTAATTTCACTGTTCACAGAACAATGTGTTGAAGTAAGAAATTAGTATTCATCTCCTCAGTGGCTTTATAATGTGGGTTGAGAGGAAATGGAAAGAAGTGTATTTTACCCCCCCAAACTACTTTGTTAACACAAACCTGACTTCAGCCTTGTTGGCAGCATTGAAATTTCCAGCCACATTTATTAAGGAAACTATATCCTCATGCAGAAACTGCAGGTCAAAGGTAGTAGTGCTGCCTAGCATTAACTCAGATAATCAGTACTGTAGGTATTTGGTTAAAATGAAACTCTTGGAAGCAGGAGCAAGAAAATAATCTGAAAAGTTTCAAAAAAACTGCAGAACTAGTTGTGATCCTGATGCACTCCCACAGAACACCTTGCTACCACTTTGTGAAAACCTGTTGTTTCAGGGAGGCCCGAGAGACACCACAATACAGACGGGGAAGGAAAAAAAAAAAACACCATTAAGAGGAAAATGAATGCCCTTTCCATGTTGCCTTCCTTCCCCAAGGCAGGGGAAGGACATCAGGAGAGTTGCCCTGACATCTTGGTTGGATGAGATGAGCACAGTAAATTACCCATGGATTAATTTGGTGCAGGGAGCAGTCACTGCATTTATAACTGCTCAAAGGGGTAGTTAAACCCATGAATTTTCACTTTGTGGTTTACTAGTAGTTAATCTAATTTGCAGAATTGCTACTGCTATTTAGCAAACTTGCTGTGCTATGAAACAAACCAGTTTCTGGCACTTCAAAATAAAACCCAAACGCTTGTTTAATTTGATTCCGTTTTCCCTTGAAGAGATATATATATATATATGCACATATATGAAATTCAGATTTTCATATCACAGCATCTAATTAACAAAAATCAGCCATCTCTACTGGGAACAGCATCTTCCTGCTGCTGGTGTGTGACATTTGTAGAAAGCAGTAGAATTAATCTGAAAGCATGTAAGAGGATTTGTGCTGTATTAAGGGTGAAAAATAAACCCGAAGAAGCAGTTAAAATTTCCCTATTGTCTGCAAACATTGTCTTGCCAAATTGCCAAGAAGTGGGCAGAAGGTTTGACATGGCACTCTAGAAGGAAAATTCCCTCCAGAAATTAGAAGTGACAGCAAAATATCTCTTTTTTCTTAAAACAAAAACAAACCCACAAAACATATTTTCTTTTCTTCCTACCCACCCTAAAAAAACCCCAACCTTTTTTTTCCCCCTCTCCTGACACCCTTTAATTAAGGGTGACACTGCACACTATAGGTTGCGTGGATGAGTGTATGCCTACCCCTGCTGAGTGATGAAGCACCCCGTCAAGCACCAACAAAAAGCCCCAGTATCTGGTCCAGCCTCTGTGACAGGTTAGGAGAGTGAGGAGATATAAATCTAGGTGTAAATACAGTGTCTCAAAGAAATTTCAGTATTAGATAGATGTTGCTTAACCCCAAAAGGAATTTTATTCTTGTCTGCAAGGCAGTATGCAATACCACCTGTGTTTCTCAATGAGGGCAAGGACGACACAAAAACAAAACAAACAGAAGGTACCAGAAAAGCCTTCAGGCTGCTTCCCATTGCCAAGGGGCTGTGGGACCTGCTGCCCAAGACCTTGCCTGCCCTTAGGGCTGGCCTGGCATCCACCATCAGCCATTGGACACCAGGAATCTTGGAGGCAACGAGCTGTCATAGGTGGGCTCTGTAGCCAGCAGGTGGGAAGAGGCTAGGTTTCAAAAACTGAATTTTTGCTGTGTGTAAAACCGAAAAGGCACTGAAATACAAATGCATCACTGATATCAACAGAGACTTGACCAGAAACCTAACTCACCTACACAAATTCATATGTGTCCTGGTTTAACCTCAGCTGGGACCTAAACACCAGCAGCTCCTGGCCACCGCCTGCTCCCCTCTCACATGTCAGGGGAGAAGAATTATGAGGAAAACAAAAAGCCTATGGGTTGAGATAAGGACCGTTTAATAGAACAACAGAAAGAGAAAAGAGACGACAATAACAACAATATCAGTGAAATAACATATAAAACAAGTGATTAAAAAAAAAAAAAAAAAGTCACCGACCTCAGCCCCTCCCCTTATACAGAGGGCATGACATCAGTATGGTAGGGATGACACCGTTGGCTGGTTGGGTTGTTTATCCCGGCTGTGGTTTGACCAGCTGCAGCCTCTCCCAGCTGTAGCCCTTGTGAAATTAACCCTGTCCTGGCTAAATAAGGACAACATGGATCAGTTCATAAAGCTACCACTGTATGACATTTTAGCTAGCTGCCACCACAGTAACTTTCTCCTGACATTGTATCTGATCTGCCAAACATGACATCCCATTCAAATAGTGTTTTTTTCTCAGTTTTCTTTCAGCTTAATCTTCATCATATCTGGTACACTCAAGGGAGGGCAGGTCATGGAGAGAGACAGAGGTAAAATCTGACTAGTGCCACTTGATGGGTGAAGTAACACCTGTTTACATGGAGCAGAGTCTTAAGAATAAATCATTAAATAATGTGCATTGATATTGTGCAAGCCTGTCAGTTGCAGGAGCATTATCTGGAAAGTAAACAGAAAGAAAAAAAACTAGCACTTCTGTAGTTAGTCAGGTTACACCCAAAAATATTCCTGAGGATATGTGATGTGGAGCAGAGCTTGAATTCTTAGTTCTGCTCTCTTAAACATACGGAAGGGCTGTCTGCCTTGGAAGAAGTTTTAGAGACTCTGGTCTAAACCTTCTGACAAGTTTCAAATGGAAGAAATGGCGTTGAGAGAGCAGAGCTGCCCCTGCCACTCTGATGCCTACCCAGCCCGTGTGGTGGAAGAGCTGCATGGTCAGGGTTGTATACACAGCACCCTGTGGTCCCATCATACAGCTCCCACACTGCGCCCTGAGGTGCATTCACCCTCTTAACATCCTGTAGGTAACTGTGAAAGTATTAAACCCTTCATTTAACCTCATGATATCTGATAACTACTGCGTCAAATGTGATGGAAACTGGTTGGCTTTCCACTCTTGAACAGGGCTCTTCATGCTCTTTTCAGTAGCCAGCAAAGTGGCAGGTAAGGATTTACACAATGCCCTGCCAGGAAGCAGAGACCACAGAGGATTATTTCAGGATGCAGCACTGCAGCACTTCACCTGTGGTGAAGATGCTGGTCTGAGGCTCAGGGTGCTACCCCAAATCCTCCCCAGCACCTGTGCTCCTTTTTGTCAAATAATAAACCTGATCCAGCAGTGCCAGTGCTCTCCTCCATACACCTGTACCAGGAGAAGACAGTGGCTGGAGGGACAAAACAAGACATTTGGGTTGTGTTTTCTCCTCAGTGGGAAAGAGATCAAAGCTATATCTGCCGCCTCATTGCAGCCTACCTGGCCCAAGTGGGATGCTCCCCCACCACTTCCCTTGATGCAAGTCAGAGGGAAAGACATGAGATTTGACTTTGCAGTTCAAGTCCCTGGACACCACTGAGGGCTCAGAAGTCCTGGAAGCTCGACCTGGTGTCCTCAGGACTTTGTGCACCTCAGGCTGCAGTCACTGAACAAACACAGAAAGAGCTTGGAGCACAGGGACCAAGACCCAGGCTCCCCTTCCCCCCTCTCAACCCACAGCCAAAAGCCTTAGCAGGATGCAGAGTCTGGCTCCCTCTTGTGCTCTCTCCTTTTAATAAATTAATTTAGGAAAAATGATGCCGTGGAATATTTTTAACAGATGGTCTAAAAGCACCTGTAACGTAGGCTTGGGGCCCTCACACACACTGCTGTGAACCTGAAGCCATTCAGATAAGGACTCAGCTTCCCACTCCTTTGGGTAAGCATGCTTTTGGACGGGAAAAAGAAAAAAAGTGCAATAGGATTACCAGAAGAGTTTTTACATTTCTAATCTTTTTGCAGAAGACTGTCAGCCTAGGATGCATTTGCAGAACCTGGTAGGGAAGCCACTTCTCTGCAGAGATGACTGTTTCAGCTGTCTACTAGCATGTAAGTCAGAAATCTCCAAGGTCATAAGCCAAGACATGACATTTCTGGTGTTTTACAGAAGGTGTCATTGTTGCACTGTTCTGTCTGATGAATTCCTCACCAGTGTTCAGCATGCCACAAGTCACTTCAGAAAGTGAATCTTTTTTTCTTTGACATTCAGCTACAGTCTATCTCATATTAAGCTCAAGATTAAATATTTCCTCTCACAGATTTTTAGACACAGACAAATATCACAGGCTACATCTACACTGCATTTCCTTGTGAAGAAGATTAATCAAGTGTGTGTAATCTCACAGAACCTAACTTTTAATTTCTGGTAATAAAAGGAAATCTCCGCTTTAACCAAGTGTC
>NW_008633348.1:0-6424 GCF_000691845.1 Merops nubicus | reverse complement strand
GAAAGAGTGATATACTCGTTATAACATGATATCTGCATTCTTTTGCCATGTCCAGCACAACTCTGCTTGGGAATGCTTTGATCATGACAGGGGTGTTGGGATTACAGAGGCTCGGCTCCTGAGAACAAACATAGCCCTGACAACATGTCCAGCAGACATTAGGAACCTGCTGGATGCTTCTATCCAGAGACATCACAGTGGTTATAACAAATATCCCACATATCATGCCTCTCTGAAGAATGCCTCACTTCTTGGGCACAGAATTAGAGCAGGAAAAATTGTTAACATAAAAATAACAGGAGCCAAAAAGAGTTTCTGCTACAGTTACTGATGATTCTACCCAGGGTACCAAATGCCCACTACTAGTTTACACACTTCTAGTTCAGTCATCGCAGCTCAGAGTCACCTCTGGCCCTAGCAGTGCAGTAGTCATAGTTTATAAGATACCTTTGTTCCAGAGATTTTCCTTCAAACAAATTACTATTATGATGATGCCACTTCCCCAAAACAAAGTCTGCCATAGACACTCACCTCACCCACAAGTGATTTCAGACTTTGCACATGCTTTCAGCAAAGCATATGTGAAGCCAGGCCACAGAAACAAAAGCAGAATGAGCCGAGGACCACCTTTACTGGACAGAAATGGGTCATTCAACACCAAGACTCTGCTACTGAGTGGAGAAAGAGAGAAATCTGATCCAGTTCCCTGCCAGAACTAAGATTACTCTTTCCTTGTTTGCAGCCAGATTAAGGAAATAGCAAATACTGATCCACGTGTTTTTCAGCTGTGGAATTTACCTGTAATCTCCCAGGGACTGGACATATGTGCCTATACATTTTAACAGCATGGCTCTATAATACTGTATAGCTCTTTCCCATATGATAGGGAGATAAGTGGTGAGCAGGTATCTGGTTTGGGGACTGCTTTTGCCAAGGTGAGAGCAATTAAAATGCATTGCCAGCTCCCAGCTACTGGGTACTTCAGCCTATGTAGTCCTCTCTCAATCACAGGAGCCCCTAGATGGTACTGCAGGACTCCTCTTCCACTCACCAGCACTGAAATGAGATGGGATTTTTTCTGCCTTTCTGTTTCTTTGTTTGTACAAAAAAAAAAAACCAAACCGACTACTCAAATGACAGTTCACATTACTTCAGCTCACTTCCACATTACATATTTAAAATCAAAGCAGGAAACTTGATCTGATTCCTTTCTAGCCTGCTCCAGCTAGAAACATCTCTTCACTAATTAAAAGCCAAGCCAATATGTGTTTGTCATAAAGTACACTTGTACATTGCCTGCTTTGTTTTACAGCAGATCTGCCTCAGATTGGTGCCATCCTGATATAGTCGAATTGTCTTGGTTGGCCAAACAAGAGTTATGGCCTCTGCCGTTCCTTCTTCTGGCAGTCCTAAAGCACTTTGCTTGTACTTCTTAAGTGAACTTCACAAAGATGCTGTAAGGTAGTCTAGCATTGGTCTTTACTACATAAAATATCCAGGGTAGAAATAGGACTGATGTTCACCTTCTGTTCTGAGCTATCTCTTCTCCATACTAGAGCAAAAGACCTAAAAAGCAAGGAAGCAAACAAAAACTACATCATCACCCCTCTATTTAAAATTACACTATTTTACTGGTAGCAACCAGTTAGGGGTGGGGCAGCAGTAACACTTGGGTATTAGTGTCATGTTCAGAGCTCAGATTCTCCTGTCTGGGACATTTAGGGATGTTTCACCCTCTGTGCAGGCTGTACAAAAAGGCAGGGCTAGAAAAAGGCAGGAGGAAAGGAGTATGATGTGGAACAAAGGACCATCAACAGATAACTTGCCTAGGGTAATAAAAGCAGGAACTAGATTGTGGTCCTGGATCGATGCCTTGTTAGCATCACCAGATATTAAACCTCCAGGATGTAAACCAAGGGGTACCAACAGTACCTTGCTCAAACATGCCCACACACTGGTTTCTATGACCTGCCAAATTTCCACCGGGCAAGAGCTGTCTTCCCGCTGGCCACAGAGCCCCATGAGGCTGAGGAGTGTGCTGCATCCTCCTGCTTGACTCACTTCTGTCTCTCCCAGCTGCCCTCTGAGTTCCTTCATGGGCATATAATTATTTCTGAGCTTTTCACTACTCCTCCAGATCGGGTAAAAAATGCCTCAAGTACCTAGAACGCTAACAAGAGATAAGAAAGAGACAGCAAATGAGATATTTTTCTTTAGAAACTAGGTTTAAAATGCTTCTTTTTTCCCTTGAATTGCATTAGCAGCAAATTTTTGCTCCCTCAGGTACTGGTTGTTACTCCATAAGTGGCTGCTGGTGTAGTGTTCAAAAGCAGAATTTAGTCTCATAGCTCACGCATCAATCATAAACAGCTCCCAGAGAGAGGGGCTCCATGCCTAGCAAAGCAGGTTGCTCCAAGGAGCCTGACAAAGGTGCTGCACCTTTCTCCAGCTTCCAAAACACCTGTGTCACCTACCTCTGTGCAAGTCACCTTCCCTATTCATAAAGTAGCCTCTGTCTCCCAAGGCTCTTCCCAGCTGATGGCTGCTCTTCTCGAGCAGGGCAGAGGAAGGGGCTGCAGGGGAGCACCAGTTGTGGAAAGTACACTGGCTGGCCCAGGCACCCTCCTTGAGGGTCTTTGGTTGGTCCAATCCAGAGGTGAAGATTTTTCAAGTCACACCAGTTTCCTCAAAAGAAAGCATGAAAGGCTTCAAAGCGCACGGGGTAAAGAGCCCGTGCAAACAACACCACTGCTGCTGTGCCAAACCAAAAATTGAGTGGTTGTCTGGAGACGAGGAGGTCACGTGCTGCTGGCCAGGATGAGTGGTGACAAGTGCACTGTGTCTTGCTGCACTCTGGCTCCCACTTGTCTCCTCCATCCAGGCTCTCACTTCTTTTGCCTTCACTGGCTTTTTTTCATTGCATAATTGGTTTAGTAAGCGAGCACGGGAGAAGCACCAATGGTCTGGAAGCACTCAAGGGTGGATGAAAAGCAATCTGGGTGGTGTCCTACCTTCACAGGACCTTGGCCAAGTCTCTCTGCCTCTCTGTTTCTGAAGTTTCTTCATCTGTGAAACAGGGACAGCAACCCCTCTCTGCCTCATGGCAACTTCAACTGGCTAGCATTTTCTATTTGCCTTCAGATCCCTCTGAGTGGCACTAAATGAACAAGTTTTATTGAATTTTCTTTCAGCTGCTGTTCATAAGCACTCTTCCTGAGGTGAAGGAACAGCAAGTGTTAACAGTTCCTGTTATCACCCCAGACTGATCAATGACTGTCACTGTGACCGTAGTCACAATATCACAGTGACCAGTCTCTGGGGAGACCTGTAATGCCCTGGTGTTACACTCAGTAGTAGGATAAAGTACAATTAGCACGTTGTATGTGTATCTCAGGTATGAGGTTTATTATGTAGAAGAGGTTTGCCTTGGATGTGAACATTTCCCAGCTTCATGATCTCACTTGGCATGCAGACTCAGGAGCAGCTGCATCAACAGAGCGGTGGAAATGATTGATCATGACTCTTCCTAGTCCCAACTCACAGCTCAAGTCAGCTCATCATAAAGTTATTTCCCAAAATACTTCCCTATTAGTTGTTTGGAGCCTTTTGCTGAGTACACAGTTTATCAAACAGCTCCAGTTTAATATTTGTCTTGTTTGGATGCTTCTTCACAACTATATGATGTGTCTGTGACAAATCTGCAGTCCTCCTGCTCACCAAGTCACATCAAAAAGTCTTGAGTTTCCCCAGAGTCCCTACAGCCTGCAGCTGTCCCTGGCCAACAGCAGACATGTTCAGCCTTTCTGAGTTTTGCTCATTTTAGCAGTCACTGGCTTATCAGCCAGCAATTTAGAACACAACTGCTTCCCAAATGCTTCTCGTCTTACCTATTTGCAGCTTCCCTGTGACAGCACAGGGCAGCTCCAGCCAGCTGGCCCCAGCCATGCTCAGGGGGTACTGTGGACACGGGGAATTCAGGGTGGTTTGCACAGGGTGCAGAGGACGTGACCCATGGTGGCACAGGGAGAGCAGGCCAGCCCCGAGGCCCCTTCCTCAGGTGCAGCACGGTGCCCTGCACCCGCTCCAGGACACAGCAGCCAGCAGCACATCAGCACAGCCTTGCCTCACGCCCCGGTGACAGTGGCGTTTAAGAGCTCTAGCCTCAGGAGCCACCTGATTTCTTTTCATAGAGCAATTCACATGCAGCACACGGTATTGGGATCAAAGCCTGGCACTGCTACACAAAGCAGTTCAAGTTGCTCCACTCTCCTACTTATCAAAGGTTGGGTGAACATAGCTGCAAACTATCACCAGGAACATGTGCACAGCAACGCCTGCCAGAGAAAACCTGCTCCTCAGGCTCACCAAACTGCTCCTTTGGTTGCACAGTGAGCTCGGGCTCACGCCATTAACCCAGCAGGCAGGGGATTTGCTTGGCTTTCGTCAAACGCACTCAGACAACTCTGCGGCTGTTCGGAGAAGCTGCCCCAGACCAAATGCTCACACTGCAGCCAACAGCTTTGGATGAGACGCTGACTCCAGGGCCTACTGACAGATGAGAAGGCAGCAGTCTTTATTCCCATTAGCATCTGTGCTAAGTGAATGTGCACTCTCATCATAAAGCCTGAAAACTAAATCCATGGGGAAAGGTGCGCAAAAAGGCTGAACAGATAATCCCATCAGTCCACTTAAATGGGAATCTGAGTCAACAAATCTAGTAAACTGGGGTCAGTGGACCATGCAGATGACAGAGGAGCCTCTCACTGCTGCATTATGTCCTGAAGTCCCTCGAGGTCGCACAGACAGTTTTAATGCAATGAACTGTTTCTCCAGGTACAGGATTTCACCACTAGATGTCAATGGTATCTGAGCTTTCAAAAAGGAAGATATTTCTGAATGCAGGCTAGCTGCTGCAAAAGTTGGTTCTTTGACCTTTGCTTGGTCAAAATGGTGACGTGCTCTTTGCAGAGACCTTTTTTGTTCTTTTGCATAAAAACTCTGCCTGCCCTTCAGTAACACATGGCTCTGGTGGTTTCTTGTCTAGTTGTTCCTGGGAAATGATACCTACCTTTGCCATGTTACTATCTCTCAATGTCCTCTGAAAACTTTCACATTTAGTGTGAGTTTTTCCTCATTCTCATTTGTGCAAAGACAGACCAAGTTCCTTGGAGTCACTCAAATTACTCTGAGGAATATATCAAGTTAGCAAAAACTGTGAAATTAAATTTGTTTGGCTAAACTACATGATACTCTTCAGGAGAAAAACTTGTTTAAAAGTAAAGTGAATTACCTCACTTAAAATGAAATAAACCCCATTAAATAAGCACCAAACAAGAGTTTAGTGCTTATTTCAGGCACATAAATTCTCTTCAGTTTTGCATGTTGTTTTCCCCTACCAGTCCTCCCCGGTTTTGCCTCTGTGATGGTGGGTTTGTTCAGTTAATTCCCAGACCTTTCTTATGCCTCTCTGCTAGCTCCTACTATCACATCGTCATCTACTTGGACTTAAAAAGTGGCCTCCAGCCAACAGTGTGCCTTGAAGCTGGCAAACACAGCTGTAGCCTCAAGCCAAGGTCAATGCTGGTAAACTGGCATAAGCCACAACAGCTTTCATCCTTGTGAATGTGTCAGGGCACCCAATACCCAGCAGGTCTGCCTGGTCCTCTTCTGGCACTTGTGTGGCATACAAAAGGTTGTTTGCCATCACTAGCCATTTGTACTTTATAACCTTACCTGGAGCACTAGCAGTTGCTCAGAACCAGCTCTTCCTGCTGGAAAGGACTTGCACTGGTGACAGTGACAGCAGGAAACCAAGCCAAAAAGCAGCAACTTTTCGAAGCCCTGACATCTTTCTGCAAAAATAATCTGTTCAAAAGACTAGGCAATCTGTAATCCATCTGCTTGCACAAACTACCTTTTAAGACTCACCTGTTCAAGGCAGGCTACCCCGGCGACTGTCCTTCAGTGTGTTTTGGCTCATCTGTTTCTTTTTTAAAGACATCTCCACATCTTGCTTATGTGCTTCCCTAAACTTATGCCACTGAATCCACATTTTCATGCTAAAAAGGGTACAATAAGTTGGGTTTCCCAGTCAAATTTTATTCTGAACTATGCTGATTCATTATTTCTTAGCATTCCCAGGATTGCTCTGACTCCCTGCTACAGAGATCAGAGCTGAAACCTCACAGAAAGGAACTAATGGTACTAGGACCATCAAGAACACTAAAGCCAGCTCACAAAGATCTCTTGTTAGGCAACAGTCCTGCTCACACAGAAATCCAACACTATCTACCTTTCCCTGCAAAGTAACAACTTAAATAACCAAATATCTAGCTCCAATCACATCCATGCAGAGAACACAAAGGAAGAACTTCCTTCTCACCTGCTGGGTTTATGTATCAGGGACAGCCTTGGCTGCAGCGAC
>NW_008633347.1:36066-42766 GCF_000691845.1 Merops nubicus | reverse complement strand
AAAAAAAAAAATTAAAAGGGAAGAGAGTAAATTGACCAAAGTAAGTATAAAAACTTTGCTTATTAATTTCTATTTATAGTATTTATCTATTTATAGTAAATCTATTTAAAATAAATTATATTATCTGTATCTTTCAAATACAGGGATCCTTAATGCTGTGGCATCTTATCAATTTAAGCAGGGTTTTAGGGTTTTAGACAGATTATTTACAGATAGTTTACAACTCTTGACTAACCAGCTTCAGCACTGCTACAAAGAAAACCGAGAGAGACATTGTTTTGAAACCAGTGGTGCAACCTCTGTCAAGGAAATCTTTGCTGGCACTAATACATGAATTTTATATACATTCAGTATCTCATTTTGTGTAGAGAAATGAGGCAAGAAGTAAAATGTACACAATTAATTGTATAGTGTATGGTCTGCAAGTGGTTTTAAAATGAAGTTCATACTTTTCTTATTAATGCTGGTTGGGAACATATCTTCCAATTAATGTGATTTTTTTAAGTATTGTAAGAAGTTTAACAGTGGAAAAAATGAACCTCAAGTGTTCCAACAATAGGGAGATTTTCAGCATGTCAAATCCATGTGTGGACACCTACCCTAGACAATTAACTAATAAATGAGCATTCTCCTCTCTTTATGGCACTAATTAAAATTTGGAGCCAAATTTTTCCCAGCAACATGCAATAAAGCCATTTTTCTAAGGGGCATATCCACATGAGGAATTATAAGCTATAAAGAACACAATATCATTTGGAAAATGCAACCACATCTCAGCTAAAGCAACTGTTCTTGTATGCAACAACTGTAAGCCCAAGTTCTATTTCAACTTCACACCTAATTTTACTATATGGTAATGCAACTGAGATGACAGATGAAGTAAATTCGAATATACCCCTAATTCTCCCAGCAACAGTAGTTGTCTACTATAATGTCAGATCGGCATAAGAGATTGAGAACCTGACCAGGCATATACAGAATGGCCCAGTGCGAGCTTCAGGAGGAGGAGGCTGCACCAAACTTGCACAGTATCGAAAAGAGGCCAGAGATTTGCATTGCTTACTTATATTTCCTCTCTTCTTATCACAAGTATTACAAAAATTTTGATGTACCTAATTCTTCTCCACACCTGAACTCAGAAAATGATTTTCAGAAGTTGTGAAAATTGATCACCTGAATTATTGGGTTAAAGCAACAATGAAGAACTCAACAATACACAGCATGTGTACTTCAACACAATGTTCCTGTATTCAATACCCATACAAATAAATAAATACTTCTCAAGATATTGAATAAACAAGCTGAGGTGTACAAAACTGACCAAAAAAGAGACAGATAAATTACATATTTTCTAATAGCTCAGTAAAGTTATAAGAACATTAGTGACTACAGGCTGATGAATGTAAAAATATACTAGATATTTAAGAATTCTAAGGTTAAAAAATACCACATGAGCAAGCAAATCCAAATAGCTCAGTCCAAAAAGTGTTGCATATTTAATGGTTACATGTACATTATCATTAAAGTATAACGACTAGCTTCCCTGACAGAGAAATCTGACTGAATTTGCCACAGTGAGTGAAATTCAGTGGCAAAAGCCATGAAGTGCTACAAGAATGTTGTTCACACAGAGAATAGAAAGTGGCAAAACAGGTTCAGCCTCTCTTTAATCCTCTTTCAAACACGATACTTGAGTAAGCAGATATTTTCCTTATTTCAGAGTGGCATACCTGATTCTTAAAATGAGACTTTAGCTCTTGGGAAAGGTGATGGTATATAATTTCCTCTCATTTAGACAGATTGCTTAGAGAAACATGCTAGCAATAAAGATAAGCTTTATTTATCATAATTATAATGACTTGTTCTTTTAATTAATTTTCCAATTCATGTTAATGTTTATATATTAAACAATTTACGTTACTGCTTAGTGGAAGTAATATTGATATTACTCTTACTTAAAAAAAAAAAATCTCTGTTTATGGTATAAACAAACACTACTGTGTAATACAATATAGGAAATCTGCTTTGTGTACCATAGCAGAAATTAGCTCATCAGATGTGTTGTATTTGGTAGAGACTAAAGGCCATTAGAAGCATCATGTATCTTTCTCATCAACTTATCAAGTTGTTGCCTGTCTGGTATTTCCTGATTACACACTATCTTCTTGATACATTTTCTTACACTTCAGTACCCGGCTTTGTCACAAAATGATGGCATCTTTAAATTAACATCCATCCATCTTTAAATTACTTCCATTCATAGCCCCTTTGAGCCAAAGCCAAATTAAATTCCAAGGAGCCTAGAAGGGGAAGAGCTTATAAAGAAAGTGAAGATTAATGTTTTTTAAACGCATATTCCCTTAATATCTCTAAGTTCCCTTGCCAATCTTGCTTAGATGTTTACTATTGTTCTGCCAAGTTGCTGACATTTGTGACTTTTAAATTGATTTCATCGTTATAAGTCAGATGAAAGAAAATTAAATGTACTTACTATATCATCAACATTGCTATCAGAAATAATGGTGTCTCCCTCAGTATGTACTTTGTACCATGCCTCAATTTTTGATTTTTGCAACCAGGATGGGAATTTAATTCAGTCCACTTGGAAAGGAACACAGATTTTAGCACTGGACGAGAAGAAGGAATCTGCAATATTTGTAAAAATTGACTTTTCGTAGAGCACTGGGTTCAATGGTTTGCTCATAGAAGGGAAGCACCTTGAAACACCTTGAAAGTGCTGGGGGACAGCCATAGGGCTTGCAGGGAAAGCTGGCCCCACAGCAGCTACAGGCAGGAGCTTTCCCTTCACTGGGCCCCTCTACCTCTCCTTTTATTTTTTTTTTTTTGTTTGTTTGGTGGGGTTTTTGGTGAACTGACTGCTTCTTCTCCCTCCAAAATGTGGGTTCTCAATGCACTGCTAACTACCCTGTACAACACTCAGACATAAATGGAGTATAAACTTGTGAGTGACTCATATGTGTCTTTTGGTCCCTCTGTGGAATGCATGCAAACATGTAAAGTTCATTTTCATAGATATTTTCCTACTGTTTACACATATCTTCCAAGTAATATGCTTCTGACTCTTAAATTTACTAACCATGCCAAAAGTCACTTTGATATTTATCACTTTCTCTGTTTTTAACACTTGATCTTTGCTCAGTTTCTGAGTGATTGGAGCCTCCACAATATGTCCTGGCCTGAAAAACTATTGAAATAGCTTTAAGCAGACTTCAGAGCTATTGTTCTTGTCCAGCTTCTACTACTCCTTGCTCTTGCAAGATGTATTTCTATGTCCTGTTCCACCTTCCCACTAATATTTCTCCTTCTGATTTTTTTTTTTTTTTTAAAAGGAAGTAATCCAACTCAAGTGGAGTGAGGCTAAGATTTCATCAGAAGTTGGTTTTTAGCATTAGAATATGAACTATAGTAACAATGCTTGTCTGTAATAAACAGTTCAACAGGGTTAAATCTTTATACCTGTCAAGTCCTATCCTTAAGTATTTGACTTGACTGACAGAGTGTGTGTATATATTTATATGTAAACAAAAACATAAACATGCATATTAAGGTGTGCCATACTCATAATCAATTCCAAAACAGAATTTGACCACCCTATTAAATGTGTTCAGCAATTTTCAGCCTATAAAAAAAACAGTAGCATGGAAGGAACCTGACTAAATACAGACAGACTACACATATATGTAATCATAAATAACATTGATTGTATTATTTGACATTGTTGCATTTCTGTGCAATTATGTTTCTATTTTAGTGTAAGCTAGGAGCACAAAATTTCAAGAAAGACAGGGATTGACAAAATTGTTTTTTCATAGAATTTGCACTGCATTGTCCCCTTTGCAAGGATCCACCCATCTCAGATCCAAACATTACTCAAGAAGATGGTGTTTCAGACCTAGAATTAAGACATTTCTTCTTTTCAGGGCTGCCCTCTCCAGTCCACTGCACTGCCAGTTTGGTTATTTTCATTTTCTCTTTTCTCTGAGAAACTGTATTGTGCTCTTAAATGTACACCCAAAATCAAATTACTTTCACCATCTCCTTAATTTCTTCTATGCAAAATAGAATATTTCAGATAATGGATATTATTCAGTTGCTGATGGAAAATTAACAAACAAGAAATGGTGGTCCAAAGAGACTCTTCATGTTGTTTTAAGAGAATAACATTCTCCGGCTTTACATTTTCTCTATCTCAGATTATCAGGGGTCACAAAAACAATCACTCAAAAATACAGAATGCTAATTTTATCACATGCCAAACAAATAATAGCAAGTCATAGAAAAACCATACCACAAAGGGGGAAAGAATAAGTAGTTCTTCTCTTAGAAGTAACAGCAAATTTCATACTGCAAAAAAATGTATTTTCATTTCCACCACAAATGAAAACTTTGATATTTTTCATTTTTGTCTGTCACTTACAGCACTTTAAAAAATGTGATAGCAATCACACATTGCTTGTAAAGTACAGAAAACATTTGGGATATTTCCAGTAGGTGAAAATAACATGGTTTATTCAACCACTTTGAGGCTTTGAGGTGGCATGCACAAAAAATAGTTTACTGTGTTAGCACCTGAGAGGAAGAACAAAATATAATTGAGTATTAGATTAAATGTTGTTTAACTGATTTTGCATCATGTGTCTCTTGTTTAAAAAAAACCAAACAAAAAACCAAAAAAACTCCCAACAAAACACAATCATCATCTCATGCTATTCAGAATTTTAAAAAAGTATATGTATTTGATTACAGTATGCCAGCTTCACAACCAATGGTACCTTTTATTTAAACAGTGCTTGCTCACTTCCGAAACACTTCAGGGCTGTAGAAATCTCGTGCTCTAAAATACAATTAAAGCTCGTGCTTTTCAGGAAGGAGGACAGAAGAATAAGCAGACCCAGTTCCTTTGTTCCTAACAAGCCTTTGTTGCTAATCAATTTTTGTCGTGCTCCAAGTCTGTAATTATGGTGTCGCTTTCAGACTGCAATAGAATACCGGGTTTACACAGCACAGGGAGAGATAAACAAGTACTCAGCGCAATTTGAAAGGTTTTGACCTTTAAAAGCTGTTAATCTACATGTGAATTATAATTAATCAATTAAAAGAGATTCAGTCTAGTACCAACATAATTAGATAGAATTTTACTGCTGAGTAAGACATGATAACCCCATACAAAGGAAGACAGAGCCCACAGCTTCCATATATTTTCAAATATCCCTTCTTTGGAATTTTAGTAAAAATATGTATGGTTTCTAAATGGGATTTTTATGGTTTTGGATGTCAGAAGTGTTGGATGGCTTTAACTGTGTTTCAAGATCAATTCTTTGGAATAGTGTTCGGAAGTCTTCTTGCTTTAGCCTACATATTGTCTTTAAATATTTTCCTGAGAAAGAAGCGAAGGAGGAAAACGTGATTCAAGACACTGCAGTTAATAAAAAGAAGTGATTGATGATGACTGTTTTCTGGAGTATCTGAGGCCAAGTTCAGGGATAAAACAGTAAACAAAAACCACATAATGTGTGTTGTATTTAACCACCATAGCTAATCGCCCTCAACCTAAACCCAATGGGAATATGCAGTGATTAGAGACACCTGCAGGTTAATAATTGGAGGCATCTAAGCACAGAGGCAATTAATATAGGAAAACTCTCCTGAGGCTGGAAATGCAGTGCAGTTTAAATAAATAAATAAATGCATATGTATGCATACATAAAAGTTAGTGCTTCCAATTCCTCTGAATAGTACAGCTTTCTAGAGGGACGAAAATATGCATCACTGAGGCATTCTACATCAGTAGGAGTCTTGTCCCAGAAAAATAGCTGATATAAATATTTTGATCCGTCGCTAAAACTTTAGTAGTCTGAAAAGTTAAATGTTTGATTTGAATACATATTTTTTGACGGTTTGAAATTTCATTTTGGGATGTAGTAGTATCAGTCCCTGAGTTGGAAGCTTCCTTGTGGAAACTTCATGTTAATTTTAGAGGGATTTTTATGCCTTATTACATAGCTTAGGAAATACATCCAAAATTCAGACATGGGAGAGACTACTGAAGAACGGTTTTAAAAGCCTGAATCCATAGAAATATGAATGATCTGAGATGTATTACTTACTGGAAGGCTAAAGCATTTGTTAAGGTCCTATCTGGTGACCACTGTAACACTATACTGTCCTGTTGCATTCTCAGATCTGTAATTCCTTTCCTAGCAGATTGAACACAAACACTCAAAAAAAAAAGCTGATATTTGAATCTTTAGAAGAAGTCTGAACTTTGGTTTTAATATAGAAAGTTAACATAGTTGGCGTTTTAAGAAATTACATATAAGGCAGAAGAGAATTTTTTTCCTAGACATTTTCAATCTTTCAGCTAAAGTTTCTTCCTCAACTATGTACGATGCAACTAATGTTTCACTATTAATTTTCTCTTCAAAGCGTGCTGTTAAAGTAGATGTTTCAAGGGTAAGTAGCAAAGGCTAATGTATTCCTTAGCAAAATGGAAAAATGATAAAGTGAAAAATACATTAATGGACATTAAAGGATAACTCTGACCATGTGGCCTGGTCATAAAAAAAGATTTTCATTGAAAGAAATCAAAAATGTTGTAGAAATAGGACATGAATTATTTATAGGCATAAGGGTCCCTGGGAAACATACAAAATTTGCCCTTAAATGACTCTGTTTAAGA
>NW_008633347.1:0-36035 GCF_000691845.1 Merops nubicus | reverse complement strand
CTGCTGCTTTTCCTTGAATCGTAATGAATAAATAACTTGCTTCAATCTTCCTTTGTATTCCCATTCCATAGGTGATTTTGACCTGAAAATAAGCATCCAAGTTATCTAATACTTCTCCAGTTTTCTGGTCAGAAGAAGATTTTGTAGAGTGTATATGTGTTTGGGGTTCAAGGGGGTCTGAAGTCATGAGCGAACCAGATTACAATAGAAAAAAAAAAAGGCACCTCATAACTAACCCTAAAGAAAATCAACCACAGTGTAACTACTGATCCCTCCTACCAACTGGGTCGCATTCCCCACCCTCTTTTTTTCGTGGCAAGGTGTGAGGAAACCTCTTTCTCATTTTCCCTGTTTCACATGTAGCCATGAGGGCAGCAAGGGTAGCACCTCGGGTGTACCAGCCACCCTCCCTGCCCACATGCTGGTCAGTACTTCAGCTCCAAAGTCAGAACAAAGGCCCAGAGCAGATGCCCATGCAAGGAATACACTTTTCCAGAGCAGTACAAAACCCTGCCAGGCATCTCCCTGAACTGACAGGCAATAAACAGCCATATACATTTGCTTCTTACAAAACATGCCACAACAATCTGCATTCTCACAACTTAATGTATATTTTTTTAATTAAAAGTAAAATGAATCTAATTAGAAACATTCTAAAATCCCGGAAAGGAGGGAGGAGACTTGCTTCCAGCTTTCCATGTAATCCTGTTAGCTAACAGTAAACCTATCCAACTTTCTTGCACTAAATTTCCAGAGCATTTTAACTAATACTTTTTAGCATGACCTGTTCAAATGCCATCAGGATGTGACAGAAAGGTCTCTCTGAGAAGAAGGGAAATATGTGAAAAACAAAACAAAACAAAAACAAAACAAACAAAAAAAACAACCAACCAACCAAACAAACAAACCCACACAACTTGCTCATTTTTGCTTTTTACATTGTCAGATAAAGTGAGCCACATCACATTTAAGGGAGAAAATAAGCTATTATTACTCTGTGCTCCAAAATCTTCAGAGAAATACCATAGATAATTGCCTTTAATGTTAATTTAATAAGCAACATTCTTGTGTGCAATATATCTGCATTTTGTATTCTGGAGTGGAATTACCAGTTGTAGGAGTAATTTTTGTGTTTACAGAAACCCAAAATACAAGCAGCCTAATTTATACATAAGTGTCTCCTAGTGTAAGCATTTTCCATGTAAAACTAAGTTATTGACAAAGAGAAAAAGGACATATAAATTCACTCAGAGACATGCAAGATGTGTAACAGAAATGGCAGTTAAGGCCTGTCTGTATTCTTCCCTACATGTCCTCTTGACAAAATTTTTCTCAACAGATTTCCTCACATGGCTTATTCCTAACAATATAATTTTTATTTACTGTTATGGACAATCTAGATCAAGGTAGAATCAGAAGAGCTTCAAGACCTGTAGCAGAGAGAAGAGCAACAGTTTTGTAAAAAAAACAGATCCAATTTTTTGGTTACCTTGTCTATAAGTATTTAGGGTTTATACAGGTAAATGTCTACATTTAATCAAGAATTACATTACTGACAAAGTAAAACACTATAGATCTATACCTACCCAATAAAACTCTGTGAATAATATGACAGAGAGGGAAGGAATAATGATCTGAACCCAAAAATCTGACTTGTATTAGTGTCATGACACTGTGGGCAGTTAACTGAGACCAGTGGCCTGCATATGTGCTTTCACATGGCTCTCACCCTGTAAAAGGATTGAAGGATAGCAAAGGGTTTGGTGACATTCGTGGGGGTGGGACTTGTTCTCCTGCCTCTCTCGGGGAAGAGGGATGATTACAGTCTGTGGCAGAGATTTCTCCAGTCTCAGCTGAGCTCTGCCATTTTGATTTGTTTAGAAGCACAAAAGGACTACATGGTACAAATCGCTCTGTGCACCAGTGGCACTGTCAAGTCTTCCGGCAAATGCTTTTATGTATTTATTTTCTCAAAAACTTTACTACCCAAGTTCTTTACTTGCAAGCCACTTACAATCCTAACCTGATACGAAGTTGAGTTACAGGTGACAAATAGAGACTGACTGTTTTGTACAGGACCATACACACAGCAAGATTTGAATGAATATTAGTCCTCAGCCTAAGGTAGCACTGTAATGCTACTATTTGCCTTTACCTTAGTGATAAATCTAACAGAGACATAAAAAGCATAAGAGACATCTGGATGCTTTTTCAAAGAAAACCTCCAATAAGTTGCTCATCTAAGTGATTTGATTTGGAATTTCTCACACTCCTCAATACATCTCTGATGTTTTTTCTTTTTCATTTTACCAGTGGAAAATTATTACCGTACAGTATATAGTTTAAGAACTACATTAATGCTGTTGAGGTAATTGACATGACCCAAGAAATTGAAAGACAACTGCTTTTTCAAGAACTCTGTTGATGCCACCAGTACTAATTGCTTTATACATACCTCTCTGGTATCGCTTTTGAGGACCACTTGCTCAGTCTGAACCATAAAGATCTCAATTAAAAGAATGAAAAAAGTGCAGAGTCTCTATCCTGTGAATGGCAGTAAAAGCCTAGGAGGAATCTACTTCTTCATTGCAAACCATTTTCCAGCAAACTATTTCAATCCAAACCACTTACTAATTTACAATTAGTAAAATAGGACACTATGACACAACATGAGCTTTTGGGCAAGGGGCAACATAGCAGTCCACAAACAGGGAGACACTATATTGAGAACTACACACAACTTAGCCAAAACTTAGTTAAAAAGTATTGTTATTAGGCAAACACTATCTCTGCCTAATACTAGTAGTTCATTTATCATTTTATTCTAGCTCTACCCTAAGTATTTTTCACTAATATGAGATACATATTAACAGAGGAAACTAAACCAAACCTCTCTTGCTCTCTACAAAGGATATGGAGACACCTGCCTTAGTTTTTTTAACATTGCTTTGTTTTGCTGTCCTACATCAAGTCCAACTTAACTAACAAACAAAAATAGTAAATTTGGAAAGTCAACTTAACATTGATATTACATTGTTAAATGTCCAGTAATCACTGTAACCTGTTTTTTTTCCAAGAATGCACAATATGTAAAGATACTATAAATCAGACATCTTAAAATTTAAAGAATTGACTGTGTATTCCTTATAACACTATCTGGGATTAGAGCTTTAAAAAATAAAGTTTATAGAGCCCTAGAAACTGATGTTGTCAAGCAAAATAACTTTGGAGTATGAATACCTACTTGGATAACCTATATTTCTCAATAAGCCAGAATCTGAAGTCTCTAGAGAATTCATCTAAATTATAAAGTAAACTTTATCACACATTTTCTCTTCCAACTCTGAAAACTACAGGAAGGTTTTGTAAAGTACAAATACTTAACTGTTTCTTTAAACCCAACTTCATACTTTCCATTCAAACCTAAATTTTTTGCTTTTCATAAAGACTTGCTCCAAGCTCCAAAATGTTTATAAAATGGTTTTCATTGTTCTGGGAGACAAACTTAGTCTCAGCAGAAGCTGAACATTTATTAAGTGACCCATCACTCATCTATATTAATTAGCCTTTGTAATGGTTAATGTGGACCACAAGATAGCTTTGTCTAATACTGTGCTACTGAAAACATTTCCAGGATGTTAGGAATGCTTCTATAGCTTATCAGGCCTATGCTACTGAAGGATGGCAATGGCATAGTAATATTAACATAATATGGCATAATGATGTACAGCACACATTGGTGTTTTTAACTTTAACATTACAGGGAACACACTCCTGAACATGCAAAGATCCCAAACAGTTATTACTGCAAGGTGTGAAGACAGTACTCTAGTAAATGGTCAAGAAAGGAAAGAAAATAGATCCAATGAGGAAAGACAAAGTTAATGTAGTTTTTTAATACATCTATTATTTTGTGTAACTTTTCATGATTCGGAATTTTGAGTGTCATCACATTTTTGGTGCCAACAATAGTATGTATGCTGAACACTGAAAGAAAAACTATAAAATGAATGGGTAGATTTATGACATGAGGTTACTCTGGAGGAGTTCTTTGAGTAGAAAGTTTAGTCACTTATACACTCCTGAAACAACATGGGTGTAATTTTGCAAGTAAAATTTTAACCTGCACTTGGAATCTGCTGAAAGAAACCATGAAGTTTCTTTTGCTTTGTAGGATGTTGGTAGGGATGTAATGCTCATGATACAAAAATCAAATTATTACTGCAATCTTGCTAACTCAAAAGAAATATTGAAAGATCACTTTTAAACAGATTTTTTTTTTTTTTAATACATGCTGATAATTTTGAATGCAAATGCATATATCTTAAATGCAAGAAAACTGCATATTGTGATACTGGAATTTCTCTTTCACATACCCATCATACTTCACCAAGAAGTTGAATTTAATATCCAGCTTTATAATAAGAACACATCTCTTCTGTGTATTCATTTTTCTGTAATAAATATACCTAGGCTGAGATTCTTACATTCATTATAACTGGTTTCTCTTTTGTCGCACCAATCTCTTAATACAAAATGTTTCAAAACTCTTTTTTCCTTGTTTCCAAGCTTCAAGCTATTGTCAAGTTACATTATTTATGTATGGCACATCTGTAAAATCAAATTTTGATTTCTTTTTGTGCAGATCATTTGTGAAATGAAATTCTTTTTTTAATGTTATGTGTAGCAGCAGTACTGGGACTCACTCTGTGTTTCAGAAGAGTATTTAGCACTCTTGTTGAAAAAATACAGATATCTCTGAGAATTTACTGCTAATCAATTTTGTGGAAGACATGTAGTTGAGCTCTACTATCATATGTTGTAATGGAAAATGACTGTCAGATATCTCACACTCCTACTCACTAACATTTCAACTTGAAAAGATTATCACCATTGGGATGACAAAAGCAATTCCAAGTAATATACCTATCTAAATGCAATTAAGTAAACCAAGTTAAGGACCAAATATTTATTGAAAACTCTGCATGATCAATTGTATAGATAATTATGACAACAATATAATCCTTATATACTGAATGGAATTCAGTAAAATAAAAACTAGACATATTCTATGAGGTTATATTGAGATCAAGTTTACCTTAGTAAACCTTACTTTTATCAAGATTTGTCTATAAATTAGACATTGCAATGTCAAAGAAAAAAAGCTGTTTCAGGGGCTCATACTGCATAGTGCCGCCTCCTCTTTCAGATTTTTGATGCTGCAAATGCTTGGTGTTAGTTGAATCTTTTGACTACACTATTTTTGCTTTCTAATTCTGTCTCCAGTTACCACTATTTCCCAGGACCATGTGACACATCCAGTTCCCTAGACATGCATCCCTCTATTTCTGCTTTCTAAGATCTATTTGCTATTATTATCTTCCCTGCCTTAATAATCCAAAATTACAATCTCTTAAATGTACCTGATGGAAATTTCTATGAAACTAAATGGGTGATAACCTTGAAAAGAGAAGGAGAGCATAGGTAGCAAGCTGAGAGCTAAATTCATATAGAAACACACAGACACACACCGTTTCTCCAGAAAACATGAACCCTTTGCCCCGGAGATCAAAATGAAGTAGTCAAAGAAAGTGCAGCAAAGACTTAAATCTGCTGGCATGTAACTGGCTTGGTTAATTAGTTACAGAAAACTGCTGAAACTGAGAAGATAACTCTTTCAGGTAGTCAAATGCATGATTGTAAAAAGTCTGGAGTTTAATAAACTAATGTATCCCATCAGCTTGTGGAACACACCAATTGCCAAATACCCTAGCTCTAACTACCTATATGTGTTTTTTGGATGTGAGATAATTCATTATTAGCGTAGGTCAATGTTTGACTGAGATGTTGGGATCTAAGACTGGGAAAAGCAGCAGGTATGCACAGCCTCAGTTGTTACTGGATGAGTCCCATGATGATGGTGAGGGTACTTAATTAAAACAATTGCAGAGTTGGATAGTTAAATGATTTCACAGTTTGTTTATAATTTGTGGTATAAAACATGTTTGCTAATTCTCTGGTCCAAAATATTCTCTAGGTCCATACACTTAGCCCAGTAGAGATAGTCTAATAAAGACTATGAACAAAAGCTCACAGAAACTACCAAACACTGCTGACCTTACCAGTCTTTATATTGGATTATGAAAGTACATCTGCTTTCATTTAACATGAGACTGAAGAGTGATAAAGAAAGAAACATTACCTTGTACACTCATTTTCTTGAAATGCAATATTATCTTGTGTGTGTATGATTCTTTTAATCTTTATAGCTTTTTGTATAGGGTTACTTTAGTAAAGGTAGGCTGCTGTAACATATACCCAGCTGATGAAATTATCAGAAAAGAGAGGTCAAGAAAGGTGTCCTGGATACTGTCACAAAGAAAATCAACATTATTTTTATTTCGGTGATCATATGCTTTGGTTGGGGAAGGAGGAAGGAGCAAATTACTTAGTCTGTTATGGCAAGAAACAATTCCAGTAGCATTTTATTATTTAAAAAAAAAAGCAACCCAGAGGAAGGCATCCATGAAATATTTAACCTGAGTGAGAGGCTTGGAGCTTTGAAATCTGCTTCTATATCTTATGGGGACATTTTAACTTATATAAATGTGCATCAAACCCACATCACAGTGGTCAAATATGTGAATGGTTATGTATTGGTTCAAGAGCAATAGAGCTGAGCATAGAAGGAACTAGAAAAATACAGGAGCAGATTTTATCAGAATTCCACGCCTGGATTAGAGACTAACTTGTGCCTACACATTACATGGTAACATAGCTGACTCTTCCTGAAGTACAGATAAGATGAAGCATGAGATAATGAAGCACAGATATAATTTTAAAAATAAATAATTTTATACAATTTTTTTTCTTGTTCAGAAGCTTTTTTTAATTCCTAGGAAATTCAGTGTTGGAGTAATGAATTAAAAGTAACCAAAGGAAACAGTTCACAAAGAATCAAATTGTTAATGAGATGTTGCTCTAGCTACATAGTTGAGGTTATTTGTCACCCTCTCTTGTAAAACCAGTAGGAATGGCTGAATGATTAACTCATTTGTTAAATGACTGAACTAGATCAGACTCTTGAGAAACTCATAGGATGAAGAGTAGTTGTTCAGATGTGCAGGTGCTACTACTCAGTTTCTGGAAATTATCCTCTTCTGGCAGCTATTTAATTCAATCTAATTACATATGGAAAATTAGTTACTTTTCTTATATATGACTAATTTTCTAAAGCGTATTTTTGTAAGGGTTATACTGCATGTGTGCCTCAAATACCTGTTGACTAGAAATGTGTTAAACCTGTCAAGGAAATGTTCCATACAGATCAAAATAACTGTCTTTAAGATGCACTTTTGCAAGTACTCAAAGCAAAAAAAAAAAAACACCAAACAAAATCTAGAGTTATTTCAAATTTATTTGAATGAAAGCCTGTTGATGTTTACAGAGTTATATTAATATTTCCTTGACCTCTCTGATAAAAGTTTGTCTTGCCTTTATTTTCCTAAAAGCTATTGGTCAGTTTTGGATATTATTCATTTTAAGCACCTAAAAAGTAACTCATGATACAGTAACTGTAAAAGGTCAACCAAATGTACTCAGAGATGAAGAGCAGTAATCATAATTGTGCTGGAATTAGAAATACGTTAGAAGATCCAGGTCATCCTTCTGACAAATCAGAGTTGTTTCCTGGAGTTTCTTTTCTCCTTATTCGCTCAGGTATTTTTAGAGAAGTCACAAAGGAAGATATCTGAACATTCATTTTATCTTAGAATCTAAAAACAATATTGTTGGCTGAAAATTTTTAGTACATAATTAGAGTATGAAATATTGTAGTTTGAAAATCACTATAGGTACTTACCACTGAAAATTCACATATTAAAAATTTCTTAGAAGGTGGGAGTAAAATAGAAAACAATGTAGAAAATGGTCTTTCCTCTTACATTTTTCTTTTGGGCATCTTGGGACTTCTCATTCAAAACAGTGATATTGGGTTAAAAGAGTGCCTTTTATTCAGATTCAAATTTGACTGTACGTTGAGTTGTAACAGTTGTTAGAGTTCTTCCAAGTATAATTTCTAAAAATGTGAAGAGACACTAGAGGTAAGAGGGTAAGAAATACCACTTTCTTTGCTATTCCAAACAATGATAATGTTTCCATGATAATCCCTGAGCAACCAGGGATCAAGTTAAGAAAGTTAAAGCACAGATAGAATTACATCTGGCCAGGGACATCAAGGGAAACAAGAAAACCTTCTACAGGCATGTCAGTAATAAAAGGAAGGCTAGGGAAAAATGGAAGGAAACAGGAGACCTGGTCACAAGGGATATGGAGAAGGCTGAGTCACTCAGTGATTTCTTTGCTTCAGACTTCACTGACAAGGGCTCCAATCACACCACCTAAATTGCAGAAGGTAAAGGCAGGGAACTGGGTGAAGGAAGAGTTGCCCACTGCAAGTGAAGATGAGGTTCAAGACCATCTAAAAAAAAACTAAAGATGTATGAGTCTGTGGAACATGACAAGATCCATCTGCAGGTCTTAAGAAAACTGGTGGATGAAGTTGCTAAACCACTTTCCGTCCATCATATTTGAAAAGTCATTGCAGTCTGGTGAAGTTCCCACTGACTGGAAAAGGGGGAACATAACCCCCATTTTCAAAAAGGGAAAACAGGAAGATCTGGGCAACCACAGGCCAGTCAGTCTCACTTCTGTGCCTGGCAAGATCATGCAGAAGATCTTCCTGTAGGCTCTGCTAAGGCATAGAAAATAAGGAGCTGATTGGTGACAATCAACATAGCTTCACCAAAGAAAAATAGTGCCTGACATTTTACAGTGTTTTTGGATAAGGAAAGAGCAACCAATGTAATCTACCTGGAATTGTGTAAAATATTTGACACTGTCCCACATGACATCCTAGTCTCCAAATGGGACAGACATGGATTTGACAGATGGACCACTTGGTGGATAGGGAATTGTCTGGGTGTCCACACTCAAAGAGTTGCAGTAAACTGTTCAACGTCCACGTGGAGATTGGTGACAAGTGGATGGAACTAGGCAGTCTTTAAGGTCCTTCCCAACCAAAACAATTCTATGATTCTATGATAATGTTCAAGTTAGACTTTTATTGGATGGAGAATCACAAATGACTGTCTCAAACTGAAAGCATCAGGAAAAGAGCACATCATCCATAAGTCTTCCACTCACTAAAGTCCATTTGTTTACTAGGAAAAATTTGTGCATAAAATTAGGGTGTAATTAAAATTAAATCTGTTTGAGCCTATGTTTATATGAAACTTATTAAATATCTACAGAACGTAATAGTGGAATGTGTGACAAATTTGTAACTGCTACTTTGGGGAAAAATCATTCACTATTAAATGGAAGAGAGTGTGGCAACTAATGAGGTTCAGACTAAATCTGTACTGCTTGTTCTGGATGGCTGAAATGAAAAGAATACTTCTTACCACTTGGACTCTGGACGTGCTTTGAAAACCCTAGACTTCCCTCTCTTTGATCCAATGAAATGAAGTGAAACATCTAGCCTCTAGGCAGTCTTTAGGTACTGAAAGATCAAACAGATGCTATTACAGTGCAGTTTGCTTGGTGAAGCCTAACAGAATGGATCTGCCTAAAAGTTACTCTGCTTTGCAGATCACATAGAATAGGGAAAAAAAGTAACAAAACTGAAATCGTCATTTAAATCAACACTACCAATAAATGTTGTTACTGAAAAAACACATTTACTAGCATTGGTAAGGTTTGAGATATGTATGTTTGGATAAGAAATTACTCTGGGATTAGATCTAGCCTTGCATTGTGCTTTTGGTACCTTGTTTTTGACTCAAAATGTTGGGTTTATGTTAGTGGGTTTTTTTTTAATCTGTTTAAATTATCAATCATAACAGAATTATATGTTCAGTCTATACCTTGTTCTGGTTAATAAACAAGTTCTGGGTTCTGTGCATGTATTCCTTGTGAATTAAGTATTTTCATGGCTTTGATATCTGTCCTCTAATTTAATTTTTGTCTCATCTTTAATTCTCTAGAGTTTTGCTGCTCTAGATAGATAAACATTCAATAAGCTTTTAGGATTCACAAACATTTTTTGAATGAAATGGCAGAGTTCCAAATATCTACACAACAGTAAAACCCTAGAAACCTATATATACAAATATTCCCTCATCATACTATGTTTGCCATGATCTGATTACTTTATTACAGAAAAATGGATTTCATATAAGACTAGCAATTATCCAGTCAAGAGAGACATCCCAACTTTTCATACAAGAATTTGATACAGGACAAAAGAGCTGCATTTGGAATTCCCTGGAATTTGACACCCTGTACAAGTTTGAATTGAAAATTACAGTTTTTTTTTTTTTTTTCTCTATGCATGATTATTTGAATAGTTCAAAAATGTAGTTACTACGGTCATTCTTGGACAATACCTCTTTAAATACACAGCTCACCCCTACTCTACAGTAGGACAACTTCTAGGGTTGTTAGAAGCCAGTGCACTTCTCCAAGATTTGCAGTCATGAACTTAACTCCTGCTCTCTGACTAGTGCCTGTCTTTCCTTTAGACCTATGTACAAATCAACAATCAATGAGCAGAGTGTAGAAAAATTTAATCACTTCAAAATTATTACTTTCATGATATGAAAAGTATTTTATAAAGAACAAATGGCCTCAAATCAAGTTTTACATTGTGATATAGAAAGCATTAAATTGGGTCCATTGCTTCTGAAAAATTAATGACTCAATCAGTACACCTCTGCTTTCACAAGGCTAATGCGAGAGTCAATGAAACACGCTTTCATTCTATAGAAAATAGTAATAAATGAGGAAGTATTCCATGAGTCTCAGGAAGTAACTTCTAAGTGAGCCTACTCAAGAGAACAAGGAGATGAAGAACCAGATCTCAGACTCTCACAGGCTACTTGGAAAAATAGAATTTATTGTCAACACACCTTGACATAAACATTTTTTTGAGCAAAACTGGCACTCCTTTTACTCATGACTAATTAAAAATAAAATTCCATCTTGCTGATATTAAACCCCCAAATTAAGGAGATAAAAAAAAAAAAGCAGCAATCTCATTTCACAAAGGTAACACACACCTCCAATTGCCTTCCAAAGCTGTATGGAAGTGAACAAAGGCCATATCCCTCCTAAAACATTGCCTTCCACCACAACATATTCACATACCTCAGAAAAATCCTTCTGCAGAGAATAACTTTGTCACCAGTATGTAGTGCTCAGCTGGGGTCAGATAACATTTATTTGCAAATTTATCTTAGAACCTTGAAATCTATGTAATTTACATAAACTCTTCCTAAACATCTTAATTTTTCCTGTGATTCTGGGCAATCGTATGTAAGTATGAGCACTGGATACTTGACTGATCAAAAAAGATTCATCAAATCACATGCTGGTGTCAGCTTCCAGTAACCCTGTGTTTCCAGTTTTGTGTAAGCCAAACATTCTCCGTGTTATACCTAACCAAAATTGCATATTTTCCATTCATTCATAAACCTGTTTCTAGAAAACAGGTTATTCTTTATGATTAAAATCTAAAATACACCACACTCACATATACACGTTTTCAGAATCAAGTTATGCAAAGCTGCTATTAAGCATTAACGCAACATCAGGTGGATCAATTTGCCTCTAATACTGGAAGGCTTTGTAGTTCCATTTTTTTTTCTTTTCTTTTTTTTTTTTTTTGACAAAAGTAGTTTTGATTTTACAGGTACAATTTTAGACATAACTTTCAGTGATGCCTAAGTGTCCCAGTATCTGTAATCCTGTTTTTAAAACTGACTTTGCCTTCCAAACAGCTAATGAATAACATTAGCTTCATTCACCAGCTGCCAGATTCAAGTTGATGAGGAACTGCCAGTGATCCAGGAAGACAACTTTTGTTATCTCAAGCTTATTTGAAAATAATTGTTGTTTTATCTTACTCATATTATGTTAAAGCATATAAAAGATTCATAAACTCTAAATCACCTTTGACTAGTAAATTCTGAGATTTGGCTGGCGATAGTTGAATATTCAAAGTGTAAGTCACATTCCATCTCTTTAACTAGGGCTAGCACATCCTATGACACAGCTGTAAGACTTCCTTGAAAGATACAGTTCTTTACGGGATTGCATCAGCTGCAGAGTTGAAAGTATTTAATAGTTTTGCAATACTAGCAACTCACAACTGAAGATCTTCCTAAGCAGCCAACCGTTTCTACTGCAGAAGGTACTCTAACTATTAAAAGACTAACATGTACCCTTCATTTTCATCAGTGGTGTCAATCTTATGGCCCAAGCTCCACAATGTTTTCCCTGTGAGGAACTCAAGCCACACTCCAACACATTGAAGTGTATGCAAACTATCTTTCACTCATGTGTGTCAAAGCATTAATTTTGATCTCATCTCCCAATAGATTAATGGCACTACACATTTTTATGGCTATTTTACATTACTACTTGAAGAAAAACACCACTAGTGTTTTTGGGTTTTTTTTGTTTTTTTTTTTTTTTTTCCTTGCCTGCCTTTACAGTAACTTTATTTTTCTTCCTAATTAAGAGAAAGTATGGAAGCTTAGATTTCTAAAGACACCTACTAGAAGGTCAGTGTTCAAATATCATTTATTTCTATGGGAGTTATGTATGCAACTTCCCTAAGACACTCTCTTGACTTATACCCTAAAGTTTGATCAGGAAAAAAAGAGAAAAAGGCATGTGGTATACTAACAGGCTTAAAAAAAAAATAAATAAAAAAAAAAAATCAAGATTTTTGTAATTCTAAGCAAGCAAAAATTAAAGATTGTTACTGGTGGTGTGTAGCGGGACTACATACACACTTTTCCTGTCATAAATGACTGACCTTATAGAAAAATATTGCTGTAGAAAGCAAACCCAACATATTAGGTCAGAGGCACAATAAATTTTAAGGACAAAAGTGCTACTTCCTAAACACAGTAGCCAAAATAATGGGCTTTAAGGAGCTACTACAAACTTTCACTCTTCTGACAACTAAGTAACAGAGCCAGTAGAGACTAAAAAGACTGGAATGACAGTTGAGGCAAACTGAATAGAAATATTTGACTGCCTCTCTTCTTCCCCTGCTATGTTACAGATAAACAGTCAAATAATCGTGTAAGTATTGCGACTGAACAATAGGAGCTTTCAGCTTTAAAAGTCCCTAGTTATTTGCCAATTTTAAAAATAATACAAAAGTTTGTAGCTACCCTTTATCATGTAGTCAGGTATTTTATTTTTAAACTGTCTGTTTCATGTATGCTTATATGCCAAATTAGTAGTTTGATATCACCAATTGCATTAGCTTACTCAGCAGTACAATGCTGAGGTATCAATTAGAATAAATTAGGAAATAAGAAGCACGCCTAAGTTTGCTCTCCTGCTAGAATCAAATAAAAATGTCAAAGTACTGCAATCAGACAGTTTAGATATGAATATTCATTGGCAACTGTTTGTGACAGATTTATAAATGCTTTCACCTGCTGGTGGAAAAACATTAAGTTGCAAAATAAAGCTATTAAAGTAAGTGAAAAGAAAAAAAGCATATACACAGATGGATGATGATCTTGGAATTATGCAATCTTGTGAGAAAAGAATGGTTTTATTTTTCATATTATGAAAACATTTGTTTTATATATGCAGATTGTCAAGGTCTTAGCATTTAACTCACTCTCATCACACAACGTTCACCAAACGGTACTCCCAGTTTATGTGAAGTAATGCACACAGCCAGCTAATCACCACCTTGTGGCAGAAACACATGCAATGGTAGTTCTCTGAGGATTTTGATTGCTATTTTCCTAAATTGTTTTAACAAAAGAGGAAATCTCCATTAAGAGAAGAGCATTTTGTCAGCCAGGATAAAGGGTTTGATTACAAATATTCTAGCAATGCTAGAGTGCTTTCAGCCTGAGGATCTAAAATTGCTTTTAATGTATTAAGTCTCAGGATTTTTAAGAGGAAAGCATCAGCCCTATTTTACAGATAGGGAATCTGATGAATACAGAGGATAACTGATTAGTTCAATTTAAAACCAAAACAAAACACACAGGTTTGAGGGAAATTAATTCAGTATTTTATTGATGGATTAAATCTCTGGGAGTTAAAGCACTGTTTTTATGATTTATGCTGGAGAAGCATCATAATTGGAAGCTTGTTAAAAAGTATGTAAAAAACTGCCATTTGCATCCTAGGAGACTTTGTCGTGCATTCTTTGCATTGGTCCCTTGTATTTTGCAAGTTTGACTCCACAGCCCTCATTTCAGTTGTTTATAGCAAACAAAATAGGCCAAAATTAAGGTTATTCCACCTAATAAGCTACTGCAGGCAGTTAAACAAGTATTTTTATCAATATCTATAAAAACCATGCTCACCTCAGTGGATTTTTGTGATACTATCTGACTTAGCTTCATAAAGAAAAAATCAGAAGGAAACTAAGTAGAATAAGAGATAAAGAATCATAACAATTCCTAATGAAACTACAAAGGGGAAGCTACTAAATGGAGAAAAATCCAGCCTTGCTACAGTGGCAATGTTTATAAATACCTGAAATAGAAATAAATGTAACAGTAAAAACAGAATTAGTTTAAGTAAGAAGGAAGCTGGAGTGGGTGTCTTAACAAGAATTTTATTTGAGACTGAAAAAAAGGTGCCATAGAAACAGCAAAGAGTAGAGCAGGGATGAACAGGATGCAGGATTGTTTTTTTCCTGAGAATAAGTTTTCAGAAAACTTTTGTTTCAAATATTTATCCATATCTGTGGGTTTAAAGAAAGACTGCACTCTCTTGAAGAAGCTTATTTTATTAGGATGTTTTATTAGCTTGTTGGTCTTTTGTTCTCTGGGAGAATAAAGAAAAAAAAAGCTGTCAAAGAGTCAGGCCAAACTTGCCTGTCTAAGAGAAAGGATGGTGAAGTATAGTTCCCCTTCCCCTGAAAGATCTATTTACTCACTGGAAGAAAAATGAGACATTTGCTGGAAAGATGTACTCAGAGGGACTGAAAATGTGCAGCCCAGCTTTTAGACTATGCAAACTGTGTGCTCTTGTGTAGGGTTCATACAAACCAAATGTGGTGTGATATTAAAGCACTTTCTGCATTTTTTGGCAACCAGAAATTTGAGCTGAATCCTAAAACTCTGCCTTCCATGAAGAGTTTTTTTTTTGTAATCCCTTATTGAGCCCATTTATGCATTCAGAGTCAATAACATCCTCCAGCAATAACTTACATAATTTAAGTAATAGAAGTAAGGAAAGAACTTCCTTCTGCTTTAAATATGCTACTTGGTAATTTAACCAGGTGTCTGCAAGGTGTTAAGAGAAGGATCAACTTATACTATACTTTTTCCTTACTGACCTCTCAATCTGCTTTCTAGGAGGGACCCTTACTCCCAGGTGGCTTCCCACTGAGGTCAGAAAGGCTTAGTACGGTCTCCTCAGTGCAGTAACATAGAGTAGCTTACAAGATTTGTAAACTACAGAAAATATAGCCATACTTGTGAAACTACATTTCTTCGCTGTGAGGAAGCCAGAAATAATGTCTGTAATTCTATTTTTCAGCCACAGAATTAGAAAAAAAAGAACTTCAGTAACACATGTATAAACCTTGTCAAATATTGGCAAAAAAAAAGTCTGGATAAAACTTATTTCATTTGCCATTTGCTAATTTTATGCAAATATTTAAATAAACCTTATGAGAAAACTCACTGGATTTGTATTTTAAAGGAAAAACAAGGTGAAAATAAATAAGTCATAAAATCTATCCCCTTAAGAAGATATGAATTGGGAGAGGAAGATCGGGGGAGGTAAGGATTTTTTAAAATTATTTGGTGCCTTAAAAAAAAATAAATTATTTCTGTAGGTACATTAAAAAATTGCTGCAATGGAATTTCAGTTATCCATATTCTTCATACTTGTTTCCTGACGGCAATATAAACATGTGCTTTTAAAAAGGAGTTACAGAAATAAAACTAGTTGACTCCTCTCCAATTAGGAATTAATGTAAGTATTACTTCATTCCAAAATGTTAAAGGAACACCATGGTAACTTAAAAAGAAAACTTATTCAGGATGTGTAAAATGCACCTAAATGTTTTTAAGAGTATACAATCATTAAGACTTCTTTACAGACTGCATGAAGGTTACTTTTCAACAATTAGGTTATGAATGATTGCCTTGCCATATTCCACACTTTTTAGATTGAGATAGCTCCCTTTCACTCATTTATGCTGTTATAAAACCTGTTTTCCATTTTATTGAATTAGGTTTGCCTGTATACTCCAATCCACTATAATTTGAAACATCTAGCCTCAGATGTTATTTTTCCCCCCTCAAGAAAAGGCAGTTGTGGTAAAAGCATTCATGTTCATATTTAATTTTGCCAAATCAATAATGTTAATATTTCCTTTCTCCTTTCATGTTAATTTGCAGGAGGACAGAGGGCTAATACTTAATCTAGTCATGATCTCAGTTTTTGTCTTCAGAGTTTTAATCAAGAAACCATGGTGAAAGGCTAGCATTTTTTTTTTGTTTCTTACATACAGGAATTTTTAGTAATGTGTATGTAAAAGAAAAATAACTTTTTAATTTGAGAATGCTAAAGTTATATGAATTCTGAAGAAGAAAGAATAAAACCCAAACATTTTCCTTGCCTTTCTTGACCAAGTTCCTTTCATGACAAATTAAAGGGTCCGTATTGCACTCACACTGCGCTTTTGCAATGGTCACTGAGTTTCTTTTGTTACTATACTTTGATACTGAATAAGCACATATTTTCTACAATCTAAAAATTGCATTTTGAGGAAAAACCCAGAGATGTCCACAATTTCCTTCACAGAAAAGGGATTTTGGAAACTTGGTATGATCGTTGAATTTATCAGCCACAACTAGGTACCTGTTACATATTTCCTTAGTAATAACTTGACCCACATTAGTCTTACTGCAACATTTTCATTCTTAGAACTCCCACGTGAGACTGGTAAGCACTATTATATCTTCATTTTGTGAAAGGGAAATAGACCAAATTCTGATCCCATTATAATAACTGGCAACATTTTCATTGACTTGAGATTCTTGTTCTAATTATCTTTCCCATTGTTATTCAAGACTGTCAAAAAGCCAGAGATTAAACTGAGTTCTCACACATTCCAGCCCATCCCCGACACTCTAATAAAAATAATTAAATAAAACCTTCATATAATGAGCTGCAGAATAATTTCTCTATCACTGTACTACATTTATTAAGAGAGCAGAGTTTATTAAAATAGTCATTAGCTTTTTGCATGAAATAGGTTCTGTTTAAGCCTTAGTGTAGAAATTTGTGCATGTTTAGGCTTTTTTGTTTAATACAGCTAAATGAATTTAATTCAAAAAAATCCCACTATTAAGACTTTTTCTTTAAGCTCTCCTGCCTTCTTCCAAAATACACCAAACATGCACTGGACAGATTTAAAAAAGAAACAGAATACCATTGCTGTCACTTTTTAAAAAGCCAAAACACGGTCATGCAGACAGAAGTGAATAAAGTATTACTACAAAACAATACGGTGTGTAATTGTATGTACACTGAATGTACTCATTTTCTAAGCAAGCTGTGTAATAACAGATCTGACACATCTCATTAAAGGTCTGTTTTCCATACCATTCACAGTTTTGATGTTTTTCAGATGTATTATGTTATAGGTGGATATATAGATTGAAAAAAAAGAAGAAGCTTGAAACAGTGCTGATTCAAGAGATGATAAAGCACTCACCTCTTCCAAATAAGTTATTTGTCTAGTGATGAATAACATTACAAACAACAACAAAAAAAAATCATGTTTCTATTACTTAGGATTATTCTGGTATAACAACTAAAACAACTCAGAAATTTCAAAGGTAGTAAGCTAACCATTTCCTACAGAAGCTCCCAAAATGAATTGTTCTGATACTCCACAGAACCATGATATATATGATTGTTTTTCACCAGCTTCCCTCTTTCTTGTCATGATGATGTGTGGTAAAAATAGTCCTTAGTAGAAGTGTGACTGCTTTGACCTTACACACACATAAGGGCAGAGATTGAAGTACAGAACCCATAAACTGCACATGGTCCACACTGAAGTCCAGCATACTTAAACATTAAACCCTAAACCCACAGTGAGACAGCTGAGAGAGGATGGGTGGGGATACTGCTATTTTTTTTCATGTGTGTACAACCACTTTTCACTAAAAAAAAAATGGCATCTGGATGAAAGGAAATCACCCATCTTTCCATACTTCACATCGGAGAAGTGGTTACTAGAAAGAGAGAAGGCAATGGGTTTGGATGAAAGCTTGGAAAATATTTCAGAAAAAAAAAAAAAAATCAGATTGTAAATTGGCCTTTGTAAAGGAAAATTAATATTGACACAAGCTGTTTAAAGTGCTATTAAAAAAGAGCAAGATGATTTTCATTGAATTAAGTCTGTGGAAGATTAGTAAACAAACCAGAACACAATATGTAGCAAGTTCAGCACAGATAACAGAATAAGTGTTGGATTTGAGTTTAACATGCTGTTGAATCAAGACCCATAGGATCTCATGGAGTTGCTGCTGAATTAGGTTCTGCAGCCGCTGTAAGCCTGTTACTCAGCAGCCATGTAAACTGCTTATTTATAAATACTGTGAAACAACTATCACTCTTAAAACCTTTAAACCTGCAATTTATTTTCCATTTTTTTATGCATCTTTGGAAAAATATTTTATCTTTTTTACTTCATGTAATTTCCCAAACCCACAAATGACCATCAGGGGCTCACAAAAAGGAAAGAATTCTGAAGCACAATATCCTACTGATTCTATCATAAAAACTCTAGACAAACTTGCCCTCACCCTTCTTTGACAGTAATAATTCTACCTCAGAATTTTTCTGTTACTCTATCAAGTATCAAGTATGGATAGAGAGATCAAAGGGAAGTTTAAAAAACTTTTTCTTTTCCTGACCAAGGATCTCTCAGATGGGAGTCTGTCCTGGTTGTTCTGTTCCAGGGCTGTTCCCCCGGAGCTGGGTGGGAGCTGCGGGCAGGCAGCAGGCGGCCCAGCTGGGGGTCACTCACTGCCAGGCTGACCCCGTGCCCGGACAGCGGGGCCGGGGCCGAGTGGGCCAGGGGTTTACAGGCCGCCATTGCCGCCCAGAGCCCGTGTGGTGACCTCTTTCCTCGTACCCTTTGTTATATCTGTTGTTACTGCTGTTGTTTGCTGCTCCTTCTGAATTGTTGTATTAAATTCTCCTCATCTCAGCACACGGAGGTTTGTGTTTTTCTTCCTCTGGGTCAGGGGTGGAGGGTGGGTGAGTGGCCCCATGGTGCTGAGCTCCCGCCTGGGGCTAAACCACCACAGAGGTCAAGCTGGAAGATATTCAGAGAAAGCGTCAGAGGTCCTATTTGGAGGACTGTAGCAGAAATAAAGCTATTGTATTTTCACAGCTCCTTTATGAGGAGCGACTAGCAATAGCTTTTTTTTACTACTTTATGGCTAATGCTCACATGTATAGAATAGAAATTAAACCATAGCTGCTGTCTGCGCTCCTGCTTCATATCTTGAAATGCAGTCTTGGTTGACTCATTTATGTAAGGATAGTCCCAGGCTTGCAGAATATTGGGGAAGCTTTGCATTTAAAGTGAGGCTTAGTGAGGAATCCCAAGTGAATCTAGAGTTACCAAAAAGTGCTTGATGGTTAACTGTGAGAACTGCTGTCTTCTAGCCAGAAGACAGATGTTGTATGGATAGCAGCTTCCCCTATGATGCTCTGCTAGTATCTTAACTCTGATCTGGAGGAACAATTAGAGAGAAAGCAAAGTTCAATTATTGTCATCATTAATAGTCCTGAGTTTCTACTTTAAACTTTTGTTTGAACAATAGCTACTTGGAATCTGAAAATTTCTGCTCAAGTGAACATGAAAGTCTCTTGAACTGAGGGCACCTTCTCTCACTGTCCCTCCCGGTTATGACCCAACTCCAATTCACCTCAACAGGACCTGAGAATGGTCCATATTGCAGGGCTGTCTTGTTCCATTGATACTATACCTGGATTTAACAAAAAGAAGATATTATTCAATAAGCAACAATATTCTACTTGAAAAGACTTAATCTTAAAAGTATACCTCGACTCCAAGAATACTGTACTTCAGATCAGCTGATTTTTGTGTTAGTATTAGGCATAAGTGGCCTAGGTATACAGAACCTTCTCCAGCATTTTATGAACTTCCCAAGTATTGCTATAGAGGGTTTTTTCCCCTGCCAAATTTCCATTCACAACCATTCAAAGACATAATATTGGTAAAAGCATGATAGTCAGAAAATTAATTAATATTTCTGAGATTTAGAGGTTGTCTCCTACCCTAACACTGTCTCAGTGACCATCATTACAGATAGAGTATGTACGTTATTTAAATCTGGAACAGCTACTTATTCTGATCACAGTATAGAAATGAAGTAACAAAGCTCTTATATTACTGGACTGAGACTGCTTCCTTCTTTCCTCTCCATTCTGGACACTTATGTGCTTTCTTTCATCCAGCTCGTACCAATCCATTGCACACTGTGCTTGGGAGAGGAGGAAATAACTGCTGGGCTTTACCTACTTGAAGGGAAGTATTGTTGCTCCTGGGCATTATTTTTCTATCACATCAAGTATTAATATTGGTTCAACATAGCTGGACATCTAAGAATGATGTTGACTGACTGTTTCATATTTGTCACTCATATTAATTTGACGTATCTTGACTTTGGCCCAATTTCGCCCATCTTACTGTTCTTCATTTATTGTCTATGGGCATCTAAAAGTAAGTCCAGAGCGTCTTGAGGTCATTAAAGAGTGTAAATCACAATGACAAATTTACATACTGTGTCAGTATGTATCTGGCATATACTTTTTCCTCATGGAAAAAGGCTTGCTAGAAACCTCTAACACTACCCATACTTTCTACACATTTACTTTAGAAGGTCAAAGTGCATTGCATTCTTACAGTTCCTATAGTTGTATAGCCTTCAGAAAATTTGCAGTGTATTTCATTAGTAACAAAATCGATCCATGCCTACGCAACCGAGTCTATAGCAAATCTATTTTAGGATTTTTAACATTATGAAATGATGTCACACCAATAGATGAAAAATTAATAAGCTCGTAGCTTAGCTCAATGAATAAGTGCATTAAGGAACCACTGCTCACAGACTGCATTTTTGGTTGAAGGAAAAGAGAACAGCAGAATAGTCATTGAGCATTGAGAACGGATGGACTACATTCTTTCTACCCAGCTGCAGCAATTGACTCCTGTTTGCTTTGTTTCCATGAGAAGTGTAGAAGAAAATTTGTCTTCATATTTTCCAGAAGTAAAAGCAAACTTATCCCCCTCCTGTTTTAATTTTGTCACAAAAAGAGCACCTTGACATCCTGTCTTCAAAGGCTTGCCTTCACTATATAAAAACAGTGATTTTTTGTTAGCCACAAGAAATCTACATTTGAAATGGAATTTATTTAGAAAAGCAGAAACTTCCTTGCAAGATCAGAGCAACTTGAAAGAAGACAAGGAAAAGGAACAGTTATTCATGCCGAATGATGACATCCTGCATTACAGAAAAGAAGAAATATTACAGTGAAGGCAAAAATGTATGCAGAGTTGCATTGGTCATAAAGGAAAGTATTTGCAGATGCAGATAAAGTTGTGGGATATAAAGAATAGAGCAAAAGGCTCCAGAGAAATTGTTCTGCATGAACATGTTCAGTGTCACTGTTGCTTCCATAGCAGCTAATCAGTAAACAGTAAATATGTAAACAGTGGGGAGCATTATTCTCTTCTCAAGGGTAGTGAAAACACCAGAGTCTGATGCTCTGTGTCTAGATACTCCTAAAGTAGCTACAGAAAAGAAGAAACTGTCCTTTTGTGTCTCCTCAACAATTCAGCTGAGTACGTCTGATATTCACGTCTTATATTTTTTGTTATAAGCATATAGTTACATCTATTTTAGCTGAATATACAGCTGTATTATGGGGGAGGAATAAGTGAAATATTTAAAAAAAATATTTTTCTCCATTATTTTTTGTAAGATACTTCACTGCCTGTAACTTCTACGTCAGAAGCAAAAGAATTGTAATCACATAGCCAAATGCAGCCCTTACACAATATTAGTATAACTTCTTTCTACACTGTAGTCAGTTAAAATATTTATCTGTTAATCAAATGATCACATGGCTTTCTGATGTCGGAAATACCACATAGCAAAGTTTCAGTACTTGTTCATGAGCACAGGAGAGAACGTATGATGCAATTACAGCAATAACAAACCAAGTAGGTGTGATACTTGCAGAGGTAACAATAATGAACCTAGTGCCACTGAAGCAGGATAGTCTTGTAAATAAAGTTCATTGTTGACACTCAAGAGGCCCAGGGTCTACTCTTGCCTTTGATAAAATCTTATGTCTTACGGTTTCTATTCTGCTGTAGAGATCCAGTAGAGCACTGTTTACATCTATTTGGAATACCAATCCCATCACTTTTAAAATTTTAATACTTTTCACTGAGACACACTTGAAAAACTTCTCTTACTGTTCCATGTATAGGTCAAAAATGACAACAAAAAAAGCCATATGGAGTCACAATGACTTAACAACAGCAATATAGATTAAGCACATTTCTGTTCCATTCCCCTCCATCTCCTAAGTAACACACTAAAATGTTTTAACTAGTTCTTCTCAGGAGGATATTAGCCCACTTTTGGGTCCACAAAGATATTCTAGTCTACTACTGTTTACAAAACATGCAAAGTTAGCACATATTCAAAACGACCCACTTTCTTTAATGTCAAATCATTATATGCCTTAACATGTATGCATATTTGCCTCCAGTTGTGAAGTAATAATTCTTATAACAATAACAAAAGATTAGAGAATAGTCATCACACTAATAGAAAGATATACTGGAGAGCTGCTGTAAAGAGCTATGGATTGATATGACTAGCTGGTGTTAGGTAGGCACAGATCTGGAGTCCAGTAATGCCACTAATATATACATAAATACTTGCAGTGTAACCGACCTTTCTGCCAAAGCGAGCATGCTGTTACAAGGGTTATGCATTAGAACTACTGCTTTGTTACCTTAACTTGCCAAATATGCAGCTTCCCATTTCTCAACAAAAAGTGATTTTGGTTTGTTAAATAGTGTCCTGACTGTATCAGTTATTTAAACTTCCCTGCACTGCCAATGGGTCCTTCAATTTACATGTAGCTCTTGGCTTGTCCTCACTTCCTGTGAGTGAGCCAAATTGGGCATTGGAGAAAAGTACCAGCAGCAGCACTTAGTCTAGAGGTGACAATGCAGGAGAAGTGCTAGAGTCCTCCCAAGTCTTTCAAACCTCCGAACAGTGCAGAACAGCAGGAGGTGTTGGACAGGGTGATGATGCCCTGGCAATGCTCAGAAGTGGAAACAAAACTTTACAGCTTCTTGCCACCATCCTTGCAAGGAGGCCCTGGGTGGGGGAGCTGCTGGGAGCTCAGAAGGGGGCTACCCCACAACCACTAGCCAGCACCAGCCCTGGCCCACCACAGTGTGCATGCACAGGGCTCAGCTGTTAAAGGATTAGTGAAATACTGCTGCTGGGAAGGACGGTTGAGCGGGCCTTCTGGTATGGTCTCTTTGGGTACACTGCAGTGGCCTGCAAGGGGTGCTTCTGGGCATCTGTTTTCAAAAGTTGTGGTAGCAAACATTGCTATCATTACCCACTCCTGGTAGTGGGTAAAGTGAAAAGTCTGCTAAAGAAACCCACTACAGTCAACTTAAATTAAATTAATAAATATCCACAGTAATCTCTAATAACACACTTTTCCTTGGGTGGTAATATTTATCATTGAAAAAGGTAAAGGCTATGGCAAGAAATGTCTGAATAAATACCATTTTTCACAGCAACTATCTCATGAATATATGACTTTGAGGCTTCCAAAACTAAGCAGCAACTGTAAACAAAGATCTACATTAAGTATTTACACCCTACTGTGCATGAGGCAATATAACAAATTAGAATGTTTCAGGAAGCACAGATAATCCCCTAAGAACCAGTTTCCTTCAAGAGCTTTCTTCCATGTCTTCGTCCCCCAGCTCTACCTTGATTGTGTGATGGGTTGTGTCACCCAAATGCGATGAGGCTGGTAGGGAACATGCAGCAATTCATTGCTCCCACTCCGGCTACACTTTGGTGTCATGCCTGTTTTGATCTTCTTACTCATCCTTAGTCTTTTATAATAGATGTTAAATTGTGCACCTTTGAGCTGTGCAGGATACCCCTTGGCCAGAAATGCTCAGAACATTTTTTCTTCCCCCTGCATTTTGTCTCCATGAACCACCTTGCCAACATCCCTTCCATTTGTGCAAAGATACAGGCACAACAAATACGTTGATTAGCTTGGAATATGAATTTTGTACAGTTACAGTACCAAATCCTATTCATACCTAGTAAAAAGTACTAGATTTGTATGAAAAGTGGATTATTAGAAATGGACATTTACTACAACACTTTGTTATCTGCTGTTTCTAAGCGTGAGCATTTTTGAAAGAAAAAGCCATCCAGCAGCACCTCAAAATTTTTGTCTCAACTTCCGCGTGTCATCATATGGTCAGAGCTGTTAAGCATTAATTTTTGCTTTTCAGAGACCGGAGCTGCTTCACATTAGTGACACTAATGTTTAGGGGCAAGGACTTACATGCAGTGAAAATTCCTGGTATGGTGCTGTCATTGACTCCATGTAGGTTTTCAAATGGGGGAGAGAAAAATACTGCTAATAGCACTTAAACATGTATGATCTCATTCTTAAGGGGGGGAAAAACCTGCAATTTAAAACTATGCAGGACACTTGTCAGTCATGCCTTACAGAGCAGTTATACTTAAAAACTGTATTTCTCTTGGTACCATAGTAACCTTTTTTTCTGAGCTCAAGGCATTATAAAAATAGATAACATTTGGATGAAAGGAAAAGCTTTGCCTGGAAACAGAGAAGATACTCTTAGGCGCTGGAAGTTAAGTCCAAGTGTAAATAGTTATGTTTTATTTTACACAGGATGAATGACTGCATTTTCTTCCTCAAATTAATTGTTGTGACTCAAATGTATAAACAGGATATCGTGGGCGTTCTATTTACATTTTCATATCGTGCTTCTAGTTCTGTGCTAAGATAAAGAACCGTCTAGCTCTCTCTCAAATACAATAATTTTCAATTTCAGGCGACTAATCAATTTGATTAGTTGTCTGAAGAATTTAGATTTAATTTCAGAGGAACTCTCACTAAACACAGGACAGTGTCCTGGACATCCAGATACCACAGACAAAACGCAATTTAGATAAAAGAAAAAAGTTTTAGATAAAAGACAAGTGATTTTCTGAGTAGGAACAATACAAACAAAAGGATATTTGTCCTACATATCTAAAGTACATACTTCTCATAGGTACTTTTAAATCTTATAACAAAGAAATGTAGAGATTCTAAAATGGAAAAAAAATAATTTTATAGATTAATAAAAGCTATGCTAGAGGATCTCAAATCATGGTGCCTGCACTGTATATGGAAAAAACAATTTTTTAATAGCAGATTCAATTATTGGCTGTCGAGCAAAAGTCTTTCAGAGAGCTGGTTAAACCTTCCAACAGAGGGAAAAGTTGATGAAAAAATGGATTGTTGAAGGAATTTCAGGGGACTGAAAACCTTTCACTAATAGATGAGAATTCAAGAAATATTCTTGGGTCTTCATAACCTTATACACTTGAAAGATGCCACTTATATTTAAACTATGCTAGCATTTTCAGTCAGATCATTATAATCCACCACTTTCTTTTTGTAGACTTGAAACAAGTCTCAGTCTGGAGGAAAAATACACCACCTTATTAAGTGACTAGACTTCTATGGTGTATAAGCACAAGACCCTTAAAATTATTTTATGAAAAAGAAAGTATCAAATTATTGCTATTTTAATGGTGCTTCCATCTTTTTTTTCCCCCCTTAGAATGAAATCTGGGTGATTTAACATTTTGTATATCACAAAGGAAACTGGAAAGTTTCTTTCAGGGTCAAAATAGAATTGATTGTTCTGATGGCACTATCTGGTTTGTTCCCGTTTGATAGTATTTTGGAGCATGACTAGTCATTTATACACTTCCTTAATCAGCCAACACTATTTTAAAGATGGTAGATCAAACTGATGGTAACAGTTCACTGACATTAACATCTCTCAAAATAATAAAAGCAAGTTAACTCCTAAGGTTCATCATGCAGCAGGTCTTTAATGTGAAGGAACAGAATATTTATAAAAATCAGATTAAATGAACACTGGATTACAAATATGTATATTGTATAACTAATGAGAAACCATTTTACATAGTTACAGAGAACAATTTGCAATTGTATGTGAAAATAAGGGATAGATGTGAAAATCCTTTTCTATGTGTTTTTAGAGTTTAAATCTGTAAACATGCAGAAGATATTTTACTATGTGTGTTATCCAAGGCTCTGCTATCATGTACTTTGCATATCACTATCACGATACCCACTATTTTATATATACACTTCAATGCTTATGTAATTTGATTGCCTCAAGCATGCATCTAACTATAAAAGAACCTAAAAGTATTTTAAAGGTCTGAAATATAGATTTTAAGTCTTTAAAGCTTTTTAAACCAGTGTATTTTCTCCATGGCATACGTGTTCTGGCCTCCCAGACTGAAGCCAAGTAACACAGAAAGACTATATGAAAGATTTGTGTATTCTGGGGAACACAGTTTCCTCATCTTACATCCATACACATGAAACAGAAATCCATCTCAAAAGAGGAACAAAACTTTTTGTACAATTTATGCAGAAGTAATCCAGTTGCTACCTACAGGTTCTGCTTAGATCCAGCAAGCTGGTTAAATAAAAATAAATTCAGCATTTTGATTACAGATATTTATTAATGTCTTCACATACTAGAATGAATAGGATTATTTACATTTATATCCTTTTTGAACTTCTAGATTTGGTTGCAATCACTGCATACCTGTATAAAACTTTTGATACAAATCAGCTGAACGGCATAAAGCCGCCTTTACTTCACACTTTACATCTACATCATTAGGGGCTTGCTTTAATTATATTTTAACTGAACAGTAAGTATATCCTAAACTATTGCTGTTTGCATTAGTTTTTGAGGCTCAGGGCACTGATGTTTCTGGGTTCCTTAGAAGGCAGATCAAATTTAAATTAGAACAGAATCATAGAATGTTTTGGGTTGGAAGCGACTTTAAAAGGTCACTTAGTGCAATGCCACTGCGGTGAGCGGTGACATCTTTAGCTAGATCAGGTTGCTAAGAGTTTTGTCCAATCTGACTTTGAATGTTTCCAGCGATGGGGGAGCTACCACCTCTCTGGGCAACCTGTTCCAATGTTTCACCACTATGACTGTAAAACGCTTCTTCTTCATGCCTAGTGCAAATCTACTCTACAGAATTTAAAACTATTGCCCCTTATCCTGTTGCAACAGGCCCTGGTATAAAGACTGCCCTCATCAATTTGACAAATTACATTTTTCTCCTGAGTTCTTGAATGGGCTGAAGCAATCCTCATAATACTAAAGAATTTGCCAAGTTCACTAGAAGTCATTTTCACCTGGTTTTACAATTTGAGTAAGGCCTCATTGAGCAAAGCAATCTAGCTCAGAAGAAAAAAAAAAAAAAAAAAGAAAAAAATTTTATAAAAGGGTTTTTTTTTTTGTTCACAGGTCACCTGCCTATTAGGCTCTGCTAGGAAATGAGTTACTATATTTACCTAACTGGGAAGCTGAGGCACAGTCTTTCTTGCTGCTCCACCTGATGCTCCACCTGACATAGGTTTCTCCCAGTTTCCTACGGTTACTTCATGTATTTCAGTAAAAATGCATTTCCTTATGGTGTGTCAAGTGTATTATTCTGGCAGAGAGGTCTTAGGCAGCACAAAATCTTTCTAAAATCCTCTCATTTATTCACTAGGAATTAGCTCTATGTGCTGCTTTATCTGTTGCAGCCTGCACTTATAGTTCCTCTTCCCTTTTGCATCCCATCCGCTATTTACCACTCGTGGGTACGTTCTCATTAAATACAAGAGTATAAATGGAGCAAGTCTGCCTAACCACTCATAATTATGAGAAATTAAAGTTAAATAAGAGGAAATTAAAATATTTAACTCTGGAATTATCTAGGTATGTTACTGACTGACATAAACAACTGCAACAAGTATGTAACAATAGTGTACTTCTGCGTAAAACACTGTCAGCTGAGCTTGTTCTGGCACTCTGCATGCTACTTGTGGGAGCTGTTGTGAAACTTCTTACAGTTGGAAAATGGTCACTTGAATAAATTTAGTTAATGCAGCAACTCTGCTGTAGAGTGTATGACAGTATAGCTATCACAGCTGGACAATATTATGGTTTTTTACTTCTTTTAGGAAACCAGGAATGAAAGCCAAAAGATGCTATTGGAAGACTGATAAAAACTTGTAAAAGCTTTAAGGCATAATTTTAAGACTAGATACTGATCTTCGTATGTATTCTTAAACATACATGAACATGATGGTACATGAACAAATGGGGGGCAAATGTGGCTCCTGGTATATTTTTTTTCCTCCTGTAACAACCACAACAAAATATGTGTATCAAAACTACCATTATAGCATACCCAGCACTTTCTTCTTTAAAGAATGGTCAAAAAGACCTAGTAAGCAACTGCAGCTGAGCTTGTGGTAAGAAAGTTCTTGACAGGAATAAGTAAAAACAACTCAGTGTACAACATTTTAGCCCTAACTGAATAAAAATACCAATCATATCAGCTTCAGATTATATTTAGTGTGTATCAGGTGAAATATCCACACAGTAATCCAGATACTGACTACAGGACCGTTTATAATAAGACACATTACAATGATGTTTGCAAGGTTGTCATTGTAACTTCCTCATGAGTGTCACATCTCTCAGCACTTGATGTGACTGTGAGGATATCAGATACATATGCAGAGAAGCTCTGAGAAGGAGCATGTAGAGGAAGAGGAGTTGAAATAGTTTCCTTTGTGCTGGCAGGCTGCCTGCCTGCTGTGTCCTTCCTGGTTTGGAGCTGTTACCCCAGATCTCATCTCCAGATGACATTTCAGGTTACAAGACACTGGATGAAGAATGACTATTTAGGAAAGGGTGGGTTAAGTTGGAGGGGTTTAGGAAGCAAATTCAGACAACCTTGTGTTGTCTTAGAACAATTCAGTTGAGTAATACCGCTTAAATTGATATATGTACATCCATTCATAGTCAGAGAGAAGTCCAAGTGAAAATATCATCAACCAAACAGTATAAAAGCTACACTGATTTGGCAAAGAGTAACCTGATCAACACTTCTGATTATTTTGGATGAGGATACTCCACTGTTACCCACTGTAGAATATTCAAGGCACTGGGGTTGGGAACAGTAAGAGAAAAGCAGGAAGAATGAAAAGGAAAACATTTGTATTTTTGTGCTAACTGCTTTCTTTCCTTCCCTTGTGCAAGTGACTTAAGATATATTTACAGAGTTCAGCAATAAAACTCTTGAGCTCCTTTTTATCTTCTCTGAAAACATGTATTTTCGCACACAAATTTACTTCCCACCTGAATGCATAAGACAACCCTCCACTTGATTCCAGCAACAGTGCTTTCCTTATCTGTAAACTAGTGCCCTGTAAAACATCCACTTTCACATCCCGTTTTGTGTTCTGCTTGAGCCTTGGGTCCTTGTTGACTTTTACGGCTGTTATTTTTTGCATGCTAGATTTTGACCTTATATAGCAGAATGACTGACACTTGCAGGGAAAGCAGGACAGGCAGTAGTTTAGGTGTGGCAATACTAGATTGAATAAGTGGACAGCTACAATGTCATTTAATTTTAAGAGAGAGAAGATTGCTGTTGGATTCCCTGTTGCTCAGTTTTACCAATAACACAGATCAATTATTTCTTCGGCCAGAGCAAAAACAATCACTCAAAGTTGAAAAGGTCTTTTGCATAATATCAAATACAATGTCAGTAGAACAACATTGAAGGATGGATCACCTCTTGGAGGCAAGTGAAAGAATGAAATGACAGCACCAGTGGCACATATTAATGAGATAGTTGGGGTATCATTCCTATTGCTCATGTTGAATCTCCCAACTGTACTAGGCCACTATTGCTCCAATGCATTAATAACAGAATAGATTCACCCCAGTGTAGTCTTTGCTCACTTCTTTGATTTAGATACAGATCCACATCTAACAGCAGAGACCTATATTCATAAATGAGCCATTTATGAATTTTACCTAAACATTTACAAAGAAAATTCTCACAAATGGTGCTATCACAATAAAGTATGCTACCCAAGTAAGATATTCCAAACACTGCTGATTAAAAAAAAAAAAAACACAAAACAAAACAACTTTGCCATAGGTTACATGCTCTAGAGCATCATGCTGTCATTCCCTTAGCTGGTATCATAATAATTTTCAAATCTATGAGAAGGAAGGAGAGATAAGAGAGCTGTTGTGTGAGGAAAGGTGGAGGCCAGAGGCACCTACTGCCATTCTCTTTAAGATAGGATACGAATTATTAGCAGAAATAACTTACATTCTTAGCAACCAGATCTTTGGATCAAAGAAACTTACTCAAAGTAAGCTGTATCCTTTTATTTAAAAGTAAAAAAAAAAGAAATCCCAGAAAAGTAAAACTATCTCCCACAGATGCCATAGTTTTGTGTTTTCCATTCATCCCTTTTCATGTCTTGCAACCTATCAAATTTAGCTGATATTTCCAGAAACCATCAAAGAAAAATGAATCAGCTGCTATGAAAGTTAGACCAGAGAATCTGTCCAGCTCAGCCCTGAATCAAAGATTCTAGAAAGCTTTGCATAGAGAAGGAAAAAAATAAGAGGGACAGATTCCTGGTGGACTTAAATTAAACAAAGGCTATGTTTAAAATGATTCCAGTAGATGGCCAATATAAACACCCCCTGCCTTAACCCAGCATAGCTAGGATGGAACTGCTAAGTCCAAACATGCAACATCTGGCTCATTAAGTGTAAAAAAGTTAAACTCCAGCATTAACTATCCTTTTCAAACTGCAGACCAAGTTTGCCTAAAACACTGGGAATGCAATTACTTTGTATAAGTTCTTCCTGTGACTGGTTGTGAAACCATCTTTGAAACAATAACATAAAATGTTATTTATATCTATTCCAATAACCTGAGAAGGAAATTGCCTGCGGTAGTAAAAAGATGATCTGCAAATTAAGAAAAGAAATTAAGTTAGCAACAGCCAACAGGTATTTGTTAGGAGTAAGTTCTGTCAAAGACAATCCCTTTCCCTTTTATAACAGAGTAATATGCCTTCCGTGTGGAAGCAGCAGTAAATGCCATATGCTTAAGTTTAGTAAAGCAGTATCTTCTATGCCCATCTCATAAACAAGCTACATAACTTGATCAAGATGAAAAGACTATGAAATAGTTGCACAGCATAGCAAGCCTACAGAAAAATGGCAACTAAGTGATTTTTTTCTGGTAAAGATCTACTCAAGTGAGCAATTCTCAAGGTTTCACTTTAAATTAGAAGAAACAGTATCAAGATGGGCTTTGTGGGAGTCTATCCCAATCTCACACTTATCTGATATTTAACAGAGGACCAGAATGATAGAAGGGAAAATTGGCTTTAAGTTCACCCTGGACAGCAAGGGATTAATGAGCTCTTTGAAAAACAGGTTAAAAACTCAAAAGTATACTACTTCTAAGTTTTATAGCAGATAATATTACAAGCAATAGTGTTAAACTGAAGTGTGGTAAATTTCAGGTAGGAAAAACATTTAAGGTAGGAAAACCTTTCCATGTGAAAGTACAGTTAAGCACTGGAATAACTTTCCCATAGAAGTTTTTAAGAATGGATTGACAAACAGTCATGACTGGGGAAGGGACTGGGAAGTCCTTTTGACAGTTGAAAGACTGGGAAGCCTGCCATATAAGGAATGGCTAGGAGAATTTGATTTGTTCTGCCTTGAGAAAAGAAGGCTTGGGGAAGACCTTATCACCATGTTCCCATATTTTAATCCAAGTGGCTACAAAGAAAATGAAGACTCCCTTTTCACAAGGAGTCACATGGAAAAGATGAGGGGGGATGGGTAACAAGTTACTCCTGGGGAGATGCCAATTAGACACCAGAGGAAAATCTTTCACAGTAAAGACAATCAGCCATTGGAATAATACACACGGGGAAGTGGTGGATTTCCCGACACTGGATGTTTTAAAGATTTAGCTAGGCCCTCTTGTCTAGACCATGCTTTTCCCAAGAAAGGTTTGACCAGATGATCCTTGAGGTCCCTTCCAATCTGGTATTCCATGATCTAGTTGAAGATGTCACTGCTCACTGCAGAGAGGTTGGACTAAATGACCTTTAAAAGGTTCCTTCCAAAGCATTCTATGATTTTATGACTGTTTTGGGACACAGGAAGGACTAGTAACCGACTTATTCTTGAGATGATATTTTCTATGTATCCTAAAATATAACCCCCTAAATATTATTTCAAAATAGCCTTTGCATTATAGTGATAGAAATGGCCTAAGAACAAGAAGTGGATATGCTTCCCACGTCATGATAGATTTAATTTTGTTTCAGGTAAGATGGAAAGTAGTATGTCATATTTTATTCCATTGTTTCTGATCCAAACCCCAAATTCTTTTGAAGATAATTTGCAAGGGTACATGGTTACTAACACAAACATATGTCATCTGCTCATAATACTGATTTTCACTGAAGTTTCTTCCTCTGTTATGCCAAGAATCATTTGATTTGCAGATTGCATAAACAACAATAAACTTGGACTACAGTCTCCTGCACATCCTGCATTTCACTGTCAAACAATTTACTTCTCTGACAAAATGTTTATATAGTTCAATGCAGAGAGAAACGATACACTACTTGCATATAGTACATGGCATATACTATCACCTGGAAGCAAGATCTTTAAACTTTTGCCAAAAAAAGGTTTCTGGGTTGAAAGTTCAATATTTGATTCACGTATAATAATCAATACATTCTTTTGGTTTTTTTTAATGTATCCATCATTCAATCCAGTTACCAGCACATAATACAGCTTTTTTGTACTGTATTACTCCTCTTAGGAAATGTGTATTGGCTTTGTTTAGTATTGGTATGAATCAACATAACTTGAAAGCAATTAATGGAATTCTTAAAAAAAAAAAAAAAAATCCCTGTCACCAAAACTTCACAGGCACAGGAACCAGTGAACGCTCAACTCCATTTAAAGAGACAAAGTTGAGAAAATAAATTTGTGTTTCTCCTCAGCCTGCAAATAGACCACAGAATTCCGTGATGCAGAGTGTTTGAGGCAAGATGTAAACACTTAAAAAACAGTACTTGGATACCAAGTGTTTGATCTATAGCACTGATAGTACAAATGCAGAATTTATATTAAATTACATGCTTTAGGTCTTACAACAGTTTCTAACAGAGAAAAAGACCAAACACCTCTTTGCTCTGAAGATACTACACATTTTCCTAAATTTGTTCTGGCTGGTCTCTGTCAACCCCTAGATGGTACAGGGAATGGGTAGCAGAGCTGACCTAGAGCAGTGCTCCCAGTGCCCACATGCAGCCAGTGGTGATGTGGCCATTGCTGGCTCTGCCCTTGGCTGGACTTCCTGAGAAGAAGCACAGGTTCAAGAGCAGGCAGTGGCTGTACATGATGAATAAATCCACAACAGCAAAAGGAAAGATACTCAAGTCAAAATCCTTGGTTTTGGAAGTCTATAGTTCCTCTCTTCATAAATTTATTTGATATTTCCAAAGAATCAGTCCATTTGGGTGCGGGTTGCTGTCTTATCCTTGTGGTCTTTTCAACATTCTGCTCATATAGCCTTACAGGAAAATAAAAAAAAAATTCTAAGATAGTGGAACACTTTTTTTTTTTTAAATAAATCTTGTTCCCTTTTCAACATCATGAGTACTGCGACTCAAGAGAATTGTGACAGGAGCAATCAATAATTCATCAACAGCTGAAAGTGGCACACTGTGAAAAGGGCATGTGTGCATAAAAGTGGTAATTTGTGTGCTTGTAAAGAAAGACCCAAAGGTAGATGGTTGGACTGCAGATAAAATTACCTTAGAAACAGCAGCCAAAACTGTTACCTTGATATCTGCTTTGTTGTCAATACCTTCTATTCTGACCGATTTATTACTTTCTACCACCCACAAATAAAGCATTCAGCACACAGATTACTAGGGATATTCAGGTCCTTTACAGAAAGATCTATATGTAATAGTTAAGGTTAATCTTGAGAGAATTTAAAAATCTACCAGACAGAGTTTGTAAAGCTTTGTGTTGTTAGAAACTAAAACTTCACAGTGAACAGAAGAGGAATTATTTTTGTATTCAGGAAGACATGACTCTAGACAAATTCACACTCCTAAAAATTCAACAAGATATTTCACAATCATCCATATGGTCTTTGTGCTAATGTCACTTCACAAGCTGGCTTATAGATCTCTTATGATTATTAAAATGTGTTACTAAGCTCCTGAAATTGTGAAGACAAAAAGATCAGTTACTGAACTTGGTGCACTATGGAGGCACATAATTTTAATTCCTTTACCCTAACTTTCTGATTCTTGACTTTGCCATGTAACTTAAGCAAGCAAAAGATGCTACCGTAAAGATTGAAAAAATAAGCTTGTGCCATGTGGGAAGAGCTTTGTGTGGCTTCCTTCAATAAGGAAAACAGTCTTTTAAGTGTTCACTAAACTGGAAAGTGACAAGAAAAAGAGGAGCTGGATCAAAACTAACAAAAAAAAAAAAAAGTTGAAACCAGGAAAGTAACAGAACACTTTCAACTAGGGAATGAAATGGAGGTTATGATATGGCAGTTCCAGTGACCGAAAACATCAGGAGGTAAACCACACACTAGCTACAGTCTGTGAAATTATACTCTCTGGAACAATAGCTCCACTCCTCTCATCACAGGGATCTCATCTCATGGATGGATCACAAGCTCAGCTCTAAGGATTAATGTGGCAACCTGCCACATTAAGGTGATGTGATATCTCTACCACTTATCTTGTGGTAGTTGCTGCAAGCTGCAACAAGCACCAACATATAGACTTTTTGTGTTGTTAAGTCCTTACAGGGATCATAAGGTTATATTAAATTTTCTATGTAATTCCTAGCTAATTAGTATACTGTGATATTTTAGATGGTAACAGAGCAGAGAAAACCAGAAGGACATAGCTTAAGTTATGTTACTTCAGAATTGAATTTACAAATATTGCTTTTATATGGGATAAGATTTTGAGTTCTTTAAGGAAACGTATCGATAACTTACTCCAAAGCAAGACTTGGATAGTCACTCTGCCATGCCTCACAGTAAATGTTTTCCATTCACATGCTCTAAATTTCTCCAACTTGGGGATGTGTTTTAAGTACCAGCTTCTTAAGCCATGAACTAATTAATATTCTATGCAAATATATGTGTTCTGTAATTTATTTTTTTTTTAACTGAACAATGGGTCCTCACAATTATGATGTGAGTCAATTTGAAAAGACCAAAGCAAGCATAGGTCTACACAATAGCATTCAGTATCCTAAAAGAGTGTGTGGAAACATGCAACCATAAGGAGGACAGATGCGAAAGGAAGGAAAGAAGGGGCAGCCAAACAGTATCAACATCAAATATAAGCATCTTGAAGAACACTTCCATCATCCACCTACCCAGCTTTGTAATTTCACAGAAACAGTAGCTCAGTAATCACAATCTGGAAGGGCCTAAGAAAACTAGGAGAAATCACTCTTAGGTAGACAAAAGTAATACTGTAGCTACACAACATATGGTTTCATTAGAGTGATTCCTTGTTTCCCAGGATATAGTTAATTCTCCCTGTTAGCATCACTAGCTGTTGCCTCAGTGATATTTTACAGTACTATGTTGATAGTCCAGTTT
>NW_008633346.1:0-10087 GCF_000691845.1 Merops nubicus | reverse complement strand
TTTTTTTTTTTTTTCCCAAAATCACAGCAGCCACATTTTGTAATATGGCCAGTTATTGGGAGTTATATAACTAGGGGGTTTTTTTAGTATTTGGTTGAAAACATCTGTTTTCCTACATCAGTCACAGGGGTTCTAGAAGTCATTAATAAAATAACTTTGTAAAATAAAAAAGCTGTGAAAATAAAAATGTAGGCAAGTCTCCTGCTCTGGTGAATTGGCTCTGCCCTGGTACCCTTGACACTGGTGGGATGGGGAGGTTTGGACACCCTTATTCTTATCCTCCAAGACTTCTCCCCTTCAAAAATGGCCAGGAAAGGAGCAGGAGACTTCCTGAAGGTGCTGAATCAGGTAGTATGAGATTGGTTGTGGACAAATTAGAAAGAAGCTCCTTAAACTATCACCTCTAAATAGATTTCATTCTTCTACTTGAGTGAGAATTCTCAGTTACCTCTTTGTATCTATTCTTTACTTAATTTCTGAGGTTATTTCTATTAGGGCAAAGTGATGTATTTCAATAATATTGGTCATTACCAGTGGGGATAGATCTAGGGTGGACTGTATTTTAGCTAAAAGGAGAAAATATACCCCAGGAAGATCTGTGTTTCAGGAGGCCTTTCAATTATTTCTTATCTTTCAATCATCCAAATTTCATCTATCCAGATAAATCCTGCTAGAATGAAAGTGTCTGGGTAATTTGCAGTTTACTGTACTTATTGCTGATAAAAGTGCTTCTGTTGCAAGGAATATTATAAGCAAATAGATAATATGATATAGACTGCCTAATTACTGAGAAGGAGTAGATACTATTAGGAGCAATCACTGTTCTCTCGGTGACTGCTGTAAAAACAATGACCCTGCTGAAAAGACCTTGTCAAAGATAATTCAGGAGAAAAATCTTTTTATTTCTTAGTTCCTATTGCAAATAATTGAACAGTTGTCTTCCTGGAGCTCACATTTTTAACACAGAGGAAACAGAAAAGATCTTTTAACATTTCAGTGTAATATAAGTTTTGTATAAAAATGTCTTATACAATCTACTCCACCTCACTTTACATGTTAGATAACAGTTTTTATGGAGTCAAACCTGTGAAACCCTAGATTTCAGCTCTCCATTCTCCCAGTAAAAATGCTGTTATCCTCATGCCCCAAATAACAGAATTATACACAATGATGGCTTCCCATCATCAAGGGTGAAATTTTATGAAGGAGCTGGAAAGGCCAATTGTGGTGTAACTAGGGGAGCAAACTGGACAGTCAGATGCAAAGATATGGGTAAGATGAGCAAATGTGTGACAAGCCTATAAAAATGAGGTTAATTGGATCTTGAAATAAATGGTGAGGTGCTGAAATTGTATTTGTGACTTCACAGTCCTTTCTGTAATAAGGAAAAAATGATGGGCAGTAAAGTTCCACACATATGACAGTAGGAAGGTTTAGAGGGTTATGTAAAAATGATAATAACAGTGAAGCCTGGAAGAGAGAAAGGCATAGGATTTAAGAGGGATTGTGGGAAAACTGGCTTATTAATGAAAAATAACAGAGAGCTGGACTTCTATCTGTAAAAAAAATTAAAGAGGATTGCTTAGAATAATTTCTGAACCTTAAGTTTCCATTTATGCCTCTTGCTTTACTGTTTGAATTGAGGAGAAAGATAGGGAAATTTGAATTGATAGTTTAATACTCTTTTAATACTAAAAGGATACGTCTGTGCCAAAAGTATTTAATGTTTCTAGTGTTATTTATGTGTGTTATAAAATTAATGTAATAAAAACCCCCACTACATCCTCTAGGCAAGTACCATGCAATATGGAAAACTCACACTTTGTGTAGGAATGAAAGTGGAACTCTAAGAATCCCATATTCATTTCAAATAAAATTTTAAGGGGAAGATATAGGGCATAAATTTTCTCTTAACCTTACAGGTTTAAACTTTTAATTTTGTTTATATGTCAAATAAAATGCATGTGTCTTACAGTCAATTCACCAAAAACTGATTTCAAAAAAACTTGCCATACATAAAATCAGTGAAAAATGTATATGTGGAATAAAAATGAGTTCATGTGGTATCATCCTCCAAGCCACCTCTGATGGCCATACAACAGTGTCTGAGCCTATCAGGCTTTGGGGCACTCTGGTAGACTTTATTAGTGTCCTGATTTACTTCTGTTTTATTTGTCACAAAATAACATCATGAATTCTGTTGGCAACTGTGAGGTTTCTGCATTGTTGTCTCTTGCATCTATGAGAGATCACTTTATTTGCAGTATAGAGAACAACAAACTCCTGGCAGCAGGTTGTTAGGCATGAACCTTTAATTTTATAAAGCAGAAGTGTGTAGTACTTATTATTGCAAGGAAGAGATTAAATTGATGAACTCAGAGCCTTCAGAAAAGGGCAAGGACAAAGTGGCCAGAATATATCTATCAACATTTCAGTGATTTTTAACACAACTTTATAATTATCTAGATGTTTTGGGGGAGACAATTCTCTTGGCCTTAGCCTTGGCCTCATTTGTTCTCCTTGAATAATTTCTCATTTTACATTGCTGTCACTTTCTTTTCCAGCCAACATTTGTTAAGCACAGAGGTTTCACCTATGAAACATCTTGTGTCTACTAATGCATCTACTCTATGATGGCTTTAATCTTGCATTGCTGTCAGAAGAGTTATTTATGCTGTCTCTATCCTTTCCATGCTCACACTCTCCTGTTAGCACAAAGGCTTGTGCTTTCACTGGAGCCAAGACCTGATCCTGGTCTTAAAAAGACTGGCAAAAGAATGAAAACCAAAGAAACCCAAAATATTTTAACCAGGATCACGTCTCCAGCCTAGTTCACTGCAGGACCATAAAAATGTGTGTGCCAGGGGGTGTACAGAAAGCTGGATGAGCAGGTGACTACCTGGCACAGGTAGAACCAGCCTTTTGAAGGGACAGAGCAAGACCTAAATGTGTGGAACATGTACTAAGGAGAAGTTGTCCTCTGCTGTGCTATTCCATGTTTGTTTAGGACTGCAGCTACTTAATAGAGTACCAAAATAAAATGCCTGTCAGCTTTTCCAGAACTGCACAGTCAACACAAGTGAGACAAACAGTCTGTTCCTTCACTGGTTCAGTATTCATCTGTGTAGAAATATAAAAATGTAGAAATTTTATTCATAACTGAGCTTTTGTAACCCCTTCCCTCAGTGTGCCAATGCAACAGATAGGAAAAGAACACCTTATTTTTTTCCCCCTGGTGTTGTGCAGTGTCTTCAAATCCACGATGACTAAATATTAATTCCTGCCATGCAACTTTCTTAGACTAGGTTATTCTCCACAGTTCATTTAAGATGCTAAAGCTGTTCTTGAAATAAGTATTTTTTTGGGGGGAAGACATTGGACAAGGCTCTCTGTGCAATGCTTTCTTTCAAAAAAATTTACTGTTGCATTTTGAGAGACATAACTAATCCATTTTGGCCTGAATTGCTTTCCTTTGCAAAAGCAAATCTCAGTCCTGGTGTGTAATTTATGATCTTGGCATCCAGCCCAAACATATGTACACACCAAAATCAGTTTTGCATCTGTTTAACTTTATGCACATGAGTAGTCTAATTGGATTTAGTCTGATGAAATGACTCGTATGAAATCAAGTGTTTGCAGAGCAAGGGTTTCAGACAGTGGGGTTCTTCAGGGCAGTAGCTTCTACTGCTCTATATGGTGCCTGGCACATGAAATGGATTTCTGATTGTCTAGAAGACCTCTACATACTGTATAGCTGTAGTAGGAGGTGAAACAAAGAAGCAGAAAAGAAAAAGTCTTGCAGTCTACATTAGATCTTCTGCATAGCACTTAGAGGCAATCACAATAATTGTAACAATTATTTGTAACTTTCTTTTTAAAAAAAATTCTTCTGGGAATCTCTTCAGGGTCAAGGAAAATCATTTTTCATCACAGCCTTCATAGCAGGCTACCAGGTTGCAGCTGTTGGCCTTCTGCTAGCCATTGGATGGCTAAAATACTGTGGCTTATATATCCTGGACACTTGTATAAGTTGTAGCCATCATCTCCTATCAGGATGGAACCATATTGTTCTGAAGCCTGATAATTCAATAGATTCAACACCTCCTGCAAGGAACAATTGTCTGAATGGGCAGCAATGTGCATAATATTCACCTTCCCAGAACAAAATATCAGTGTGTCAAGAAGAGGAATGGCATTTTTTGCTGCTCTCCCAGGTCTGTCTTCCCACATCATCTCACATCTGCCACCCTGAACCCTGGCTAATTTCTTGTCTTGGAACTGTGCAGTCATAAACTGAGCTTGGTACCTGTTGGAGATGATTGTATCCAGAGGCTGGCTCTTCCATTTTCTTTTGATGTTTTCTCATTCTCCCTATATCTGCTATAAGTGTCTATGGAATGGAGAGTTTATGTGCAGAGAGTGAAGAGACTCAAGAAAGGGGATGAGAGAGGCTGCAAGATCTGATGTTAGGAGCATTAAGGATCAAAAGTGGAACTCCAGGGGATTTGTACTGTGAGAATATAGTCTGTGGAGGGTAGATAAAACAGAAAGCCTTGGAGCTTGGGTACTGTTGAGGCAAGGTAAGGAAATGTTTGGGAATGACTCCAAAACTGATGGTGTACAGGGGACCAAGTAAGATGGAAATAAAAATTGGGAAAGAAAAGAAGCTGGAGTAAGAATATAAAGCAAGATGTATACCTTAAAGTTGAATAGTTTTCTTGGCTTTTCCCTCCTACCTCACTGCCCAGCTATGCTCTGTAATTGGTGAGAACACCCTGAAATAAAGGAAATTTTAGGAAGCTCAGAATGTGGATGAGGGCATGTGATTTTTGGTATTTGAAATGTGTTTTTGATTGTGGCATGATGCTCCTGACTTTTGGTGACATTTAGGCAGGAGACTCCTTAAAAAAAAAAAATGTATGTGAAGTTCATTGCATAGCACTTGGTTCAGTACTCTCTGAAGTTAACAGACTGTGGTATGCTTTGAAGCAAGAGAGGAAAACATAGAAATGTTACAGGACTAAAATATTATCAAAGTAAAATTGCACTCTGAATTACCTAAATGTGAATCTGATGGCTCTGGTGAAAATGCTCTCTGATACTTTTGTGTGACTGAGAGAAAGCTTTGATATTCGAGTGTTAAGTTGTAGAAGGCTTTTTATTATTGATGTCTTTTTGTGGTCCGCAGTTAGAGGAGTATTCAGAGAAAAGAGGTAACTGAAGTCTTCATATTGCAAAGGAAAATGCACAGTATTGACTTCTGGTAATTGAAAACATTTTGGTCCTACAAGTGGATACACTTTAATGAGATGGTCATCTTTTTTTTTTTTTTTTTCTTTTTTCCTTTTTTTTCCAGTAAGCTGAATTTCTGCTCAAAGGAAAATTCTGTATGCTGAAGTGCAAAGAGAAAATGGTTTTACTATAAGATTTACTATATGGTCAGAAAAGCATTTAAAATGTTAACAAACCTCATTTCAGTGTTTTGCAAGTGAAACTAGAACATCATCACCTCCATGTTTTGAATAACTTAATGCAGCTCTTGATAATATTTCATATTGATTGTATGAACATCAGTGTTTCCTACTTAAATCCTCTTTGCCTTAAAATGTGTAATTTTTAATTCTCTAGAGTTTTGTGCAAATCAACTGCCCCTTATTTACATCTTGGCTAATAGAAAGAAGGTGGTATTTGTCACAAACTTCTGTATGTGGTATTTAAGGCTATGTGGCAAAGATCTCCTGTTCACTGTAATTATCAAACATAATTCATTTGTTCATTGACTCACTGAATTTGCAACTGGTCACATTTTTTAAAGTACTGAAATGAATATTATTGTTAATTGTTCAGTCCTAGAAGGATTATGAGCGCTTTATGTTAAACAAAGAATAAAAGGAAATAATGGAATTCTTGAAATGTTTATAAAGCATTTTTGCTGAGTCAACCCTATTTCCATGGCGAATTTTGACTAACACATTCTTTTTGTGTTTTCAGTCCCCTGCACATAGCTACTCAAGCTATGACTCTGGCAAGAATGAGAGTGTAGGCCGAGGTGCTGAAGATCTGTCTCTGAACCGAGGAGATGAGGATGAGGATGACCATGATGAGCAGGAAGATCCTGAGAAGGTTAATGAATCAGATGGGGTAGAAGCTGAACGACTGAAAGCTTTTAACGTAAGTCCTCTTGCACTCATGGTCTTCTGTGCTTCTGCAATTCCTTTTACATTGTTATTTATGGGTAAGTTTGACAATATTAAGGCACGTTAATTTAATTTGCAGGATTTATTTCAATTTTTATTTTGATGCACATTAAACTCTTGCCAACAGATGACAGATTTACTGTGTTTTATTTAGAATTTTAGGGCAGAGTGCCACCTTTACCAGTGAGGACAACAGAGCTTTGTTCTGTAGGGGTGTGTGTGTGCCCGTGTGCGTGGATGTGTGGATGTGCATGTTCACCCATTGAATGGAGAGGGTGAATAGCTAGATTATCAGAAGACCATTCCAGTGGTCAGCTGTTCTCTATTGCCTTCCCAATGTATGTAATTATGCATGAAAACACAAGCAATTGTTCAAACAAAGAAAAAATGAGAGTCAGTTCAATAAAATGATTAGCAATCACAGCTTATTGTTAATAATGAAACTTAAGTGGTGCCTATTTTCACAGTCTGTTCTGGTTTATCTCACAAGTTCTGTATCCTATAGACTATTCTTTTCTTGTCTTTTTATTTTTTTTAAATCAGTCCCCCAAAATAACCCTTTAAAGAACTGTTTGCTTAATATTTCTGGCTTCCATTACAAAGCTCTTCAGTGGATAGCAAAAATGTCTTCCTATCAGTAATCAAGACAGGAAGCTAGGAAGAGAAGAGAGCCTCCCTCCAAACCCATCTCCTCTGTCTCCCTCTTGCCAACAGATGTTTGTCAGGCTGTTTGTAGATGAAAACTTGGACCGAATGGTCCCAATCTCTAAGCAGCCCAAAGAAAAGATCCAGGCTATCATTGACTCATGCAGGAGACAATTCCCTGAGTATCAAGAGCGTGCCAGAAAACGCATACGTACTTACCTCAAGTCCTGCAGGCGGATGAAAAGAAGTGGTTTTGAGATGGTGAGTTTTGATCTAAAACCCAGCCCTAGTTTCCATCAAAACCCCATATGTAAATCCATGGCACTATTTTGTTTTCATCTTAGTGTCTTTTTTTTTGTTTGTTTAATTTTTTTTTTTTTGGTAATATCAGGTCAGAGGTTTCTTTTTCCCTCCTTCATTCTTCCTGAATTTATTCCCTTTGTTCAACTGGTTTAAAAATGCTTTGAGACACCAGAGTTCACATGATGAACTAGTATGGATGCATAGGAAAAGAACAAAGCAAGGTATAAGGAGGGAAACCAAATGATGGTATATATAGTGACATATAGGTTACAGTTAGAGATTGTTGCCTGGAAAAGTCTTGCAGCAAGAGGTTGTTTGTTTTTTTTTTCTTTAAAATTCTTCTGCTAACTGGATTTCTGTGAGCTCTCTAAAAATTAGATCCTGCTAGAGAAATGCTATACCCAAGAAAATGCCCAGTGTAGTAACATCACACTAGCAATGTTTTTTTTTTTTGCTTTGGGATTTTATTGTTCCTGTACATTTTAGCCTATTACTTTTCAGTAAAACTTCATTTGAAATCTTCAACTTATATGTAGGTGTGCAAAACACATTAAATGCTTTTAAAACAAAGACACCAAGTTTACCACTTGAGCATCCCAATGGTTTAATAATTGTAGTGGAACCCAAACACTTGAAAATTATGATGCATAACTGTCAGTGTTTTCAGACATCAGTATTTTAACTTTAGTCAGTAGCACATGAATGGGTAAATAGTAAGTCTTCTCACCGATGGGTAGCTTCATTCTCTCTAAAAAATGTTTCTATTTCCAAACCCCAGGAAATTTGAAAGAAACTAGATAGCTACACACCTTGTTTGATGTGTCATAGCTATCTCTCTGGCCTTTAGATGAAAATAAAACCACCTCATCATTACAAATAGATATCATTCAGTGATTAAACATATCATTTTTTTTTTTTAATGAATCATCTGCAAACCCATTGATTACATTAAAAAATTACTGGAGATTAATGAATTTTACTGTTTTTTCTCTTTCTCTGTCTTTCTCTCTCCTGCACTCTTTGCAGAATACTTATGGTTTCCATATGTTGGTTAAGATGTTAGCTGGCAGTTTTAAGAACGAAATATCAGGTTTATTTGTAGGGTAACACCACTATTGGATAACACAAAATGCAAAGACAGAAACAAAATCTTTGTATGTGTTTATGATTCTAATCAACTGCGTGGATTTACTGTTTGAGTCATTGGGATAAACACTGTTTCTGAACAATGGAAATGCAGATGAAGAGAAACAGGTAGAATAAAGGACATCTGCACAGATAGAAGTGCCAAAGATTGACTGGTGGTGTATGTATCAGATTGTGTAGCCTTCCAAAATACAAGAAGGAAACCCAGAAAGTAAATATTTTCTATGATACACTAAGTATCATCAAATTGCATCTACTGGCTCTGGCTGAAAATAGTTCAGCCACATCAAGTTCAGCTTGCACGATGCCAAATATTTTTATTTTGCTGTACTTTCAACTGAAAACACAAAATTAGCCGATGCTAGCAAGTCTCACTGTTCCAATTTATGGTCTCATTACTGTCATTATTCACACTGATGAGCAGTTATGTAAACTGGCTCATTTTTGTCATCTGAAAGACTTGTGCAACTGTTTTGCAATATGAATGAGGAGCTTAGAGCCTGACCCATAAGAGCTAGGCTGCCTTGAGTTCAGTTCACATTTGCAAATGTTACTTTCATATTAGTAAAGGTTGCAGGTTCAAATTTATTCCTGGGAGGGGAAAAGGAGCAGTGATTACCAGGAACATGATCCAGACAGGCAATTTTTCTAGTTCAGAAATGTTCCTTGTTTTTATAATGTTCCCTGACAGTTTATGATGGGCTTTATTTCTTTTTAAACAAACAAATTACCCTCTAAAATACTGACCTTGTTGCCCATGAATGGAAGTGACAAGGCACTGGAGCTCATGCCAAAAGGTTTCAGCCCTTCTGGGCCTGAAGAGAAATCTGTCCTGCTTCCCCATTTGCAGGTAGGAACACGAGCCAATGGCTATCCAAAGTCTCTGGAGAAACTCCCATTAACCTCCTAAGAAAATAAGTGGTGTTTTATGTTTGTCTTGAATAATTCTGAAATATAATTCATTCACTGTTTTTAATTCTTTTCTGATTTTTAGATTACTGTATCAGCATCTCCTGACTGTAAGGGTTTTTTAGAAAGCTACCATGGACAGAGGCACTTGACTGTTGGATTCTTTTCAATGTACTTAGCATTTTGACAGTGGAAAAGAATAATTTTGGATAATGACATTTGTTCAAAACAATCATGAAGGGACATGTTGGTGTTGATTTGAATAAGGTGCTACCCTAAAATATAGCGAAACAAGGTAACGATCTCCTCGAGCACAGTCCTGCTGCCTTTGTTATATTAAATAGGCTGTCAGATAATTATCTCCACAGGAGATGTCTTTTGCTATAGACATATTAAACACAAGTTGTTCATTTTGTTCAGGCTCAGAGTGCTACATTTTGAGCATCTAGTTGCAAGAGGAAAAGAGAATAATCTCGTATAAGGCAAATGACAGTTCAGACTGTGTGGAACTGTGCAGCTATCTACAGCATCATGTTGTAAAGTGAATAGAAAATGTAGACACGAAGTTAAATTAGTATAAGACTATGATGAAGATGAAAAAGCGTGCCTGAAGCCTGCTTCTGTCAGTTAATTGCCATTTGTAATCCAAATGACAGTTCTTGCTGCATAACAGGCCAGTTCTAGCTCTGAGGCAATGGGAAAGGCTCAGTCTCCTGAGTCTTCATATTGTTAATTAACATGTTTCTTAGCATTAATATTTTTAAGAGATTGCATATCTTTATCCTGCTTCTGCTTATGGCAGAGAGCTATCTGTGGACTTCAAGGTAGCTTGCATAGCTTCATGTTACAAATATTCCTTTGAGGAGTTCCCTGGTTATATTGGAAAC
>NW_008633345.1:0-4656 GCF_000691845.1 Merops nubicus | reverse complement strand
TTCCTTTAGCAAAACAGCAGCCAGGAAGCCAGATGAGGAGATTTGGGTCCCCACCAGCACCCTTGGGGACACTGCAGGATGAGACCACATTCAGCTCAGGCACTCAGAGAGACTATTGGGCAGTTCACTGAACCCACCAGCACCACAGCCCCAGTTGCAAATCCCCCAGGCCAGTGTACGTGGCTGCCCCAGCCCTTCTGACTCACCATTTTCTGTGGAGCTTTGGGAGCTGAAGCCAAGAGACCTCCTCTCACCCAACCAGCAGCACATTCCTCTCCCTGCTGGGAAACTGGCCCCAGGGGTGAGGGGCAACTAAGCAGCTGGGGCTGGTGCAGTAGCCAGGCTTTATAAACACCACAAATCCCATCATTTCAACCCAACTGGCCACAGCTGCTGGTTAAATGCCTTCTCCTCCCACCACACATGGCCATGGTGCTGCCAGGACCCAGCAGCATCTTTGCCAGAGTTTTTTTTTCCCTGGGATGAGCATTCTTCATGCCAGCTCCAGAAATGGAATAGAAATGCTGCACAAGTCTCCCTTGAATATTTGGGGTTGTCCCCTGTGCACCACACCATACCCTGCCCTTGCCACACCATCTCCTTCCCTAAACCACCCTAATTAAACTGAACCACCCCAAATGCTGGTGCTGGCACTGCTCAGTCCTGGGGTGCAGGGGGAAGGGGAAAAGGGATTTGTGCTCTGGTTTGGATTTTCTATGATGAGGAACTCTGTGAATAGGTCCTTGCACAACTGTATGTCTCTAGAAGTCAAAACCTTAAGGAAAAATAAACAACAGTTTTTAACAGGGCTCCCTAGCCCCAAAATCAGGACAAAATATTTAAGTCCTAGAATTATCTTGATGGGCTTCTGCTTAGTGCTGCTCCTCAGCAGCACCATTGCTCCCAGCCCCACGATGGCTCTGAGCAGGGTGGGGGATCCAAAAACCAGGTGTTGACCCAATTGAATGTTCTTCTGCTCTGTTTATTGGGGCATTAACACCACAGGCTCCTGCACCCAGCTGGAGAAACCAGTCACAGTGCTGAACTGTTCTCCCTGCCCGAATCCTTCCCACCTCTCTGGCTGCAGTTCTGCCATCTGTCCCTAACCCAAGGCTGGATTTTTTTCCCCCAAAAAGCAGCTCGGCAGCAGGAACCTCAGCCTCCAAGGAGAGCGTGCAGCAGCTCCCGAGCACCTGAGCAGGAGGTTATTTTTAATCTGATTCTTAACTACCTCCGAGGCTGGTGATTTTTAAGCACTGGGGCTCGGCAGGGCTCTGCGTGGCGAGCTGGGGGCTGCCCAGTTCTCTGCGGCGTCTCTCCCAGTGCCATCTGCTGGTCACCACCCGGCGGGGCCAGCCCTGGCCCTGACCTCAGAGCACCCCGACGGCAGCTGGCTCCCCGGGGCAGAGCTGGTGCTGCCGGGCTCCTGCCGCAGGGCTTCGGGGAGGAGGGAGCCGCAGGGCAGGGGGGGCAGAGGATGGGGATGGCCAAAAGCCAAGGGCTGACCCTGGCATTGTGAGTTGGCTCCTGGCAAGGCCCTTTCCCCCCGTGCTGCTCGTGGCTGGGTGTTCTGCAGAGAAAATGCTGCAGAAACAGGGGGGCTGGGGACAAACGCTTCCATTTAACTTCTTCCCTTGCTGTGAAGATGAAGAAGTGTGTGTTTGGGGGCTGGGCCTCTCGAAACAGGGAACCAGAAGTGCTCCAGCCCCAGTTTGAATCTCTTTTTTTTTTGCTCAGAGCTCTCTTCCTCTTGCTTTCCTTGCCCAAAAATTCCTGGTGGGGACACATTTTTGGTTTGCACTCAGCTGGGTGCTCGGGGAATAGTCCCTACGTCATCCTCAGCCTCCTCCTGCTGCTGCTGCTTCTACACAGGCTTAAAAACATTCAAGTTTCAACCTTCCAAAAACTGGCACCCAAATGCTTTTGGGAGACAACACAAAAAAAACCCCTTTGGCACCCCCAGGACCCACGTTGTCTTTGAGCAGCTCCACTCAAGCACACAATCAAGAGCATTTACCAACAAGCAGACCCCCCCCTCCAGCTCCCCCAGCCAGACACTGGGCACCCCACAACAGACTTTCACTAGAGGATTTATTCAGGGTGTGCTCTGGGGATGCACAGCATCGTGGAGGAGGCCGTGAATATTGGCCTGCAGGTCATTCCCCACCTCCTCTCTTTAAGAAATCACAGGACACAACAACCAGAGAAGGGACCATATCTCCCAGTCCCTCCAACCAGTCTGTAAAGCTTGTCACATCTGACACACCTCACTGGGAATCCTCAGGTGGAAGGAGCAGAGACAAGGAGGGATAAAACACACAGTGCCCCAGACAATGAAAGTGGCCCTCCAGCAAGCCCTGGAACCTCTGGTAACCTCTCAACATCATTCACTTGGCTCTCTTGAGCTCAAACGGCACCAGCACGTGGGATGACTTGTTTCTCCTGCACCAGGCTCCACCACACACAGGATAAATGTCAGTCAGGATCTAAATTCAAATACACATAAGTTATGGAGAGGGGGAAGCCATGCAGAAGAAAGCTGTGTGGAGAAGCTGGGGGCTCCTCTTGGGCACTGAAGATCTTCTGTGCTTGCACCCGGGCACAGGCACAGGCGTCAGGGAGCCCTGGCCATGGGCTGACTGTGGAACGGGCACACGTGGAAAGGGCAGGAGAGGAGGAGGGGGAGAGGGCTGCAGGGGTGTGAGGAGGAAGGAGCACACCCAGGGAGCACTGGCCAGAGCTCTGCCAGAGCGGGGGAGGAAACAGAAATCCCCTCTCATGGGGGAAAAAAAAAAGCCACTCTGGACAAGGCAGGAAGAGGTGAAACTTCTCCAGCATTGACACAGACACATCAGGAGGGGAAAAGGGCATTTCTGGTGGCAACTCATCCTGACAAACCCCCAACCCAACCACCACGTCCCGTCGACAAACACCAAAGGCAGCAGGGACCATGGCTGGTCAGCACTCGGGTTTCCAGGTCGTTCTGCTCTCCCTGGGGACACGGTGTGGCTGGGACAGCCCATCACCTCCAGCCTGCAGATGGGCCAGAAGCCCAGGCTGGCTGGGAAGAAAGGAGAAGCATCCAAGGTCACCAGCGCTATGGCAGACACCCTCCTGCCCTTTGGCCTCCTCAGGGAGGGGACCAAGTGCCCACGGAACTGCCAGCTTGGCTTCTCTGGGCTGGAGCAGGGTAGGCAGCGTGAGAAGAGAGCACGTCAACCTGCATTGTCCATGGTATCCCCCAAGCCCACCAGGCTTGTGGAACTACCAGTGCTGAAGAAAGCCTCAGTGACTGTGCAGGGACAGCTGAGAAAGACCGCTCAAAGCAGAAGGCCCACCAGGATGACACTGGGTAGGAGGAGGAAGAGTGAAAGCCCCAGGCAGGTCGCGGGGGCTCCAGCCGAGGGCTGATCCATGATTGTCTGGTCCGAGTTGGTCTCTGGGTCTCCAGTGTCCGGGCCACCTGCTGGCAGGAGAGATGAAAACACGGGCTTAGGGAGGAAGATCTGGACCAAGGAGAAGCTCCAGCTCATGCAGGTGCCCCGGTGACTGCCCCGAGCAGGCGAGGCGGGGGGCAGCAGCCCACCCATCGCCCCCGAGGAGGCATCCCAGGGCCAGGGGGTTAGTGGGGAGCAGGCTGCAAACAAACCAGGCACCCGGCGTTAGGGGGAGGAGGGAGCAGAGGGGCTGGTGCCGTGGGCCACGGGAGGAGGATCCGAAGGACCAGCCTGGGACTGGTTCCTCCCAAGCGCTCTCCATGCTGCTTGGGGATCGCTGAAGGTCTGCGTGGCCATGCCAGGAGACACCCCACGGGGACCTTACCTGAGAGGGAGGTCTGGAAAGCAGGGCCCTGCCCCTTCGGGTCTTTGGAAGATGATGTTAAGCGCAAGAAGGTGGGTTCCTCGGGGCTGAGACCCACTGACTGCGCGGGGCGTGTGAGCTCAGCCTTACGGAACCCTAACCTGAGCTCTGGAACAACTTGGCCGAGGGATGGAGCTGGACTAGAAAAGGCTGATTCCTCTTTCCAGGCCTCTTCCACACCTTGACTTGTTTCTGTGACTGATCTGGGGCTGGAGGCCGTGCCCAGGCTGTCTAAGAAGGCTGGATCCTCTGTAGTTAAGGAGGACAAAGGCTCTCCAGTGTCTACCTCTGCTTCTGGAGATACTTTATAATCCAGGTCTAACGTGGGCTCAGAGGACAGGGTCAGCCCCGTTGCCTCAGTAGGACCTGGGCCCTCTGCTTCAGTGGGCTTTCTGTGACTGATCTGGGGCTGGAGGCCGTGCCCAGGCTGTCTAAGAAGGCTGGATCCTCTGTAGTTAAGGAGGACAAAGGCTCTCCAGTGTCTACCTCTGCTTCTGGAGATACTTTATAATCCAGGTCTAACGTGGGCTCAGAGGACAGGGTCAGCCCCGTTGCCTCAGTAGGACCTGGGCCCTCTGCTTCAGTGGGCTCTGGCTGTGTGGCTGGGGCAGTTCTTGGTTGTGTCTTTGCTGTCGTGGTAGGTGCTGGTGGTGTAGTGATGAGTTTGGGCTTTGCTGATGTTGTAAGGGCGAGTGTTGGCTTGGCTGTAGTGGTGGGAGATGCTGGTGATGGGGGTGTTGGCTTGGTTGTAGCTGTGGCAGGTTTTGGCTTGGCTGTAGTTGTGGTGAGTTTTGG
>NW_008633344.1:0-755 GCF_000691845.1 Merops nubicus | reverse complement strand
GGTGGATTACATTGGTCCCTTCCGCAAGTCGGGGAACAAACAGTATATCATTGTGATGGTGTAAGTAGTATCGGAACTGACTTGTGCTGTTTCTAAAGCCAACAGTGAAAATACAGTTCATTTCTTAGAAAGGGTGTTTGGGACTCTACCTAAACCTACAAATATCCAATCTGATAATGAAACTCATTTCACGTCCTATTTAGTACAACAGTGGGCTAAAAGGGAAGGCATTAAATGGACATTCCATGTCCCTTACTATCCACAAGCCAATGGAATTGTAGAACGGACTAATGGACTAATTAAAAGTCTTATTCGTCCACAGGATTCCAGATGAGATGAGAGACTGAACTATACAATTACTACTGTGAATAATAGGTGGGGAATAAATGGATGCCCTCGCCTAAATGCTTTTTTTCCTTTGTCACCTATCCAAGATAAAGGACAATTCAAGTACTCCTTCAGGGGATCCAAGACAGTTCTTCACCCTAGACAAACTGTGTTGGCAAACCTGCCAAACATCGGTAGAGTTAAACTTACTCTACAAACACCGGTGAACTCAAATACATGGGTCGCATCTGATTTAAATGACAGACAACACAAGATTAGTACAAAATGGATAATTCATATCGAAAAGATTTTGATAAGATTCACATTCTTTGAGACGTGTGTTTGATGACCTGTCGATCAGCAGCTCCAAGAGTTAGACAAAATGGTGACCGTGGCGCGAACGCATCGGGTTCAGATAGAAAAGAGCA
>NW_008633343.1:312-16215 GCF_000691845.1 Merops nubicus | reverse complement strand
GCCGAGCCTGAGCATCGCCCGGCCGCGGAGAGTTCCCGCCTGGCATCGACGCGCCCGCCCAGCGCCGGCTCCGAAGTGCCCCACAAGGCAAAGAGGAATTCCCTGGCAGGGGGTGGAAAAGAAAAAGCTGGGTTGTCTGTTCTTCCTTAACTGGAGCTGTAGGTGGCTTTAGCTCTGCCCGAAGGTTCACTGAGCTGATGAATTTTGAAGTCACTGTGACACGTTTGAACTATGTGTATGAAAGACTCGTCAAAATTGTTGGTTTTTTTTTTACACTGGTCTTCTGTTTCTGAGAGTTTGGCAGGACAGAGGCCTCGGGAACACAGACACCAGAATGTTCTGGCCACACTTCCATCTACGTACCTCAGCCCTGCACACAGACACATGCAGAGGTTTAAATGAGCCCCACTGAACCCTTGAACAAGGGCTTTAAATCCAACAATTGCTGCTTGCTTCTCAGCACAGAAAATCACAGAAATAGTACTGCAAGAATGAGAATTAATTTCACCGTCATAATTTCACGGGACTGTAATGTCCCTTCAAGGGTCTGCCTAAGGAGACCTCACTCCCCATCCAGCCTGGTGAGGTCTCTGTGTCCCTCTGCCCCGGGTGTGGATGCTGCGCAGGCAGCTATGTCCTGCTGCAGTGTCCGTGTGTCTGTGCCCAGTGCTGTGTCTCAGCACAGTGTCACTTGCCCCATGATGGTGTCATGGCCTGCTGGTGGCATCGTTTGAAAAACCAAAATGCAGCTCTTCATGTTCCAATATTCACCTATAGTATACTAATGTCTCTCACTGCCATGTTGGTGGACAGATGGAAACAGCAGCAAAGGAGGTTGCCAGCTTCACCTCCTCACTCTCAAGTTTTTGTCAGTGAAAGGCCAGGTGGGTCAGGAGGAGAAGACCCTCCATTCATTTCCCCAGCAAGAGTGTGTCCACAGTGAAAAACGGCCATGCAGTCCCACCAGGCACTGATTGTGGGAACAAGGTGCTCGTTCAGCTCTGAGCCTTCCAGTGGCAGCACCAGCAGCTCATAACAGCCTTGGGGCAGCACAGGCTGCTACCCTGGAGGAACTACACCAAGAGCAAGGGTTACAACATTACAACAGCCTGGCCTGCGCTCACCATGATGGAGAAGCTCCTACAGCAGGAGTGGAGGGAGCATCATCCCCTGCCTGCAAAGGAAACGGGCCACACAATCCCCAGGGGCAAAGCTGGAGTTTGCTTTATCATGATTTAAAAAGGCTCCAGAGACAAATCCAGCCATCCTGATGGACAGGGGTGTCGGGATCTCTGTCACCCTGCCATTCGTTGGGGCCACTCACACCCAGCTGGTGAAACAAGCCAGGCCAGAAGTTCTCATGAAGTTATAAAGTGTCCTGAGAGAGAATAATCCTCTAGGATCTGGCCCTGCAATGTATGACTGAGTTCTGGTTTTCAAAGCACTACCTCACCCTCCCAGCCTTTATTTGAAGAGACAATGTGAATTTTAAAGAGAACTCAGCAGGGAGCACTGCATTTTTTATTCCAAAGTGAGAGAAAAAAAACAGAGTGAGAAAGTCTGTGGGGTTAGAGACAGCTTGCCATTTGTTGTTTCTCATAATCCCATACCTCGGCAGGATTTAAAAACCTCCTGAAGAACACGAAGGGTTTTGTCAAATACTTGATCAAGTAGTTTAATCAAAGGCTGCAGCAAAACAATGGGACTGCCTGAAATTTTTCATTAAAAACTTTTTTTTTTTTTTTTAAGGAATGGAAAATAGTCTCTCTAAAGGAAGAAATTTTTCTCTGTTTTTCACCTTCTCCAGCATTTTCTCACATCTGGCAGGACCTCCCCAGCCCCCTCACCCAAACCGCTCAAGCAATTCCCCTTTCCCACTTCTCTCCCTTTCCCACGAGAAGAAGATGGAGAAAAACAGAGGGGAAAACCTGCAGTACAGTTTTAAAAAGACATTGAGGGTTTTTTTTCAGGTGAAAACTTCTAACTTCCCGCCTTCCCAAAAAGTCTTGTCTCTCCCCATTAGTATTTCTGCCCCCAGACTCAGTGTTTCTTTTCCAGTCCTAGAAGATACCTTCAGGTCTGCCATGGTGTCACAAGGTGCTCCACAATTCTGGGGCACATGCCCCATCTGTCCTACCTGGCGGAGAGACAAGTCCTGGCAGAGAGCAGGGCTTTCAAAGCCATTTCAGCTCTGCCTATTGAGAGTCTCCTCTGCTATTTGAGGGGACCCTCAACCTGTCCCTGGCACCGGCACGGACACCCCTGGGCCATGGTGCAGACCCTCTGGCACAGCCGTCGCTGGCCCCGGCGCAGGAGACGGAGACAAGGTGACATCACCTGCATTACATCTGCGGGAGCCTCTTCCAGCATATGCTAAGGGTCTTGCACAACTTGGCATTTCAAATTTCCGTCATCTCTTTCAGCGGAAAAATTGCAGCCCTGCCAGGTTTTCAGAGAGAATGAAGGGTAGGGAAGGAGAAACCAGAGGAGACTCGGCTCCTCCACAGTTTCTCTTCACCCTCCTCCTGTGTGCCACCTCTCCTTTCCAGTACAGACCTCCAGCTGTGCTGCTCCTACCCAAGCCTTCATCCACACAACAAAGTTCTGTTAGTTTAATTAAAACCACTCTGAAGCCACTCTAGAGGAATTGGCATAAGCCCTTCGTGGGGTTGTGGTTAAATCAGTATGTGTCTTACTGGTATCGACTGAGTCCACATCAGTGATGTACCAGCTTACACTAGAGATCAATACAAGTAATTGCTGCCTGCACGGGATTCACTGGATCAATTTTAACTTCACATTGGCAGGAGTGGGACAGTTCCGTAGCATCAACAAATCTTGGCAGCAGAGAGGACCTCCCAGCCCAGCAGTGGCACCAATTACATCCAAAAACCCCATGAGGGCTTAAGCTTTTGGTCTGATTTAATTCTGGTCCTGGCCAGAGGTCCACCGCAGCCCTGCGGCACTTCCAGCCGTCTGTCGGGGAATTTCCTAGGGGGTTGTGCTCAGATAAAGATTTCAGATGTAGCCCTTTAGGACAACCTGGCTGAATGCGGTCCTTGGGCTGGCTGTTATTAAGGGTGATTAAACCCTACACTCTGGCAGGAAAGCCTGGGCCACAAGGAGTTAGAAAGTGTTGAAAGGGAGCTGGACAGGCGTGTCTTCCCAGCTCCAGCTCACCAGCAGGAGACGGCTCATTGTAAACCCGACCCAGGCGCGTTCGCTCTCCTGCGGCAGAGCAGTCGGGCTGGAACGAGGGAGGCTTGAGCCAAAACAGTCTCCTTTGATAAAACCCCAGATACCACAAATTTGGGGGTTGTTTAATCCAGGGCATCTGTCACAAGGATGGGGTGATTCTGCTAGTTGCAAAATGACGCCCTGAATCTGGTTTTGAATGTCAACAGCCTGATATTTTAGGGCAAGCAGATCTGGTGTTTCCGCATGGGCTGATGTCTCCATTTATTTTTACTGTGTATTTTTACCCTAGGGCTCCTTCACCTCATCCAGTGAACATAAAGCTCGCACAGTAACTGTTCAGCCCTGGGGTAAAGGGTGAGCTAGCTCCTCTTTTCTTCTTCCGGGGGGCCAACGCCGCCTGGGCTCTGACACGGCAGGGTGCAAGGTGCTGTGCACACTGAAGATAGAAAGATGCTAAGAGGACACGAGGAGCAGGCCTGAACATACAAGGAGGCTACTGCAAGAGTGTAACTCAGATTCCTATGTCCAAACTGACTTGCAGTGCACACGGCTTGCTGTGCAAAGCTCAAGACCATCTCCATTTTAGGGAATGCAAGAGCTTGTCTCTCTCCCAGCAGGACAAGAAGTCATCCCAGATCTGTCCCCAGACACCACAGGGAGGAGACTTGGGGACACGCATCTTTGAAGGGCAGAGGAATGCACTCACTTTCACAGATTTTCATGCCTGCACTTCCCAGCTCTCCCAAAAATGACTGTGTGGCAGATGGCTCTGACGTGTAGCACACTCACACCCGGTGGATAAAAATATTCCCCAACAGATTCCCGGCAAGTGAACGTCAGTCATTGTTGCTCCAGAGCTGGCCACGGCTTCCTCTCCTCCCCACTCCCCAATCATGGGGGTGCAAAGAGGATCCCTGGGGTGCACCTCTCCAATGGCCACCATGTGGTTCACTGAACGAATGCTGGCAGCTGGGCTGGTAACCCCGATATGTGCCAGCTCCCCCACACCCCTTCCCAGAGGATCTGTGGAGACGTGTCCAAGCATCTCCTGGGGACGTGTCCCCATCCTCCCCACCCTGGGTGGCCATATATCTGGCTGTTGATGAGGAGTCTAGGTGGCAGGATCGGACCCTGCATCAGCCTCACCCTGGCCTTTTTTGGTGTGAATTACAGCCATGATGTTTAATTCTGCATCCACACTCACATAATCTTCCTACAGATGTGAAGGGAGGTGAGAGTGCACAAGGTGGGGTGGGTGGAGGAGGAGCAACAGCTTGGGGGGTAGGGGAGAAAACAAGTAGCGTAATTTGAGGATGACAGAGGAAACAAGCCCACAATGTACGCCTGCATTTCCATCCCTTCCAAGAGGCAGTGCCTTGCTCAGCCCTCCCCCAGGCACTCTGGGCTATCTTTACAGCAGGCATTGCTGCCTGGGCTGATTTTCTAGCCTTTTTCCCCTCTGAAGAGTTGGTTCAGTGCTAGTGCCAGCCTGGCACAGGAGGGGCACTGCCAGGGCGGGGGCAGAGCAAGGCTCGCGGGTGAGTGAGCAGTGGCATGGCCTGCCCATGGGTTAGTCCTGCCCATTAAATGTGCAGCCTCCTGAGTGGCAGATAAGCGTGTCACCCACCCAGGAAGCTCACAGAACCCCGGAGTTGTGGAGACTAGCACTGGAAAAAGCTTCAGATGCCTGATGCCTCCCTCTCTGGCCTGGCAGGACCGACTTCAAGCTGTCCTCTCCCTCTCTATTTTCAAAATCCCTTCTCGATCTGGACTGCACAGCCTGTCCTGGATCAGAAAGACTCCCCTGACTCAGGATCTTACTGCACTTCTTAGTGGCTGACCTAAACCTCCCTGGCCACGATTCAAGACAGGTATTTTTTTTATCCTTTCTCCTGTACATGGGGAAAATATACCCTGCTCTCGGCAGAGCCCAGCGCTTTCAGCATGTGTGGCTGGCATGGCTGGAGATAGCCCAGGCTGCTCCCCGCTGGCCTCAGCCCCTGCATACCTGGGGCAGAAGGGAACAACCCCAAGTGCTGTCTGGAGCAGAAAGAAAGAATCTCCTACCATGGAAAGGAGAGAGCGAGGGAGAGGCACATTCAGAGCAGCAGATAATCCAGCCAGTTGGCACTGCTTAAAAATGAGTAATATATAGGTATTACCTGAACTCCCTTGTGCCAGCTAAAAACCCATGGAGCAGAGCCAGGGGAAGAGGGAACCCGTTGCTCTGCAGCTGTCAACAAGGCCGTCCTGGTCCCCTCTGACACCAGGCATCACCATTGGTGGCAGTTGCTCCTTCTGGACAGAAGGCTTTTTTTCCACCGGCAGCTCCAGTGCTGTGCTCCAGGTCATGCTATGGTTGTCCAGGGATGAAGCTGCTCCATGATGGTCAGCAGAGAGGTCAAAGTTGGTTGCTTAGGGCTTGGAAAGATCAACGTGGGCTTGCCAGGGGGAGCTCCAGAGATCCTAATTACTGCACCCAGCACTTCATCTAGGGCTTTTCATTCTCCTCAAAGCACTTATAGCTGGGCACTGGTCCAGCAAGCGCTTCGTTTGTAGACATCTGCCTCATTACAGCAGGGATGCGTGTCAGCGCCTTTGAGGTTTTCCTAAGTGGAGGAGAGCAGGAGTGGCTAACCCCTTTAGTATCACTTGGGATGCAAGAGCCAAAATAGGTCAGAAGAGAGCAGGAGGAGCACCAGATTCAGGAGGGCCTTGTCCCAGGCCTGTACAGCGCTTCAGTATCAATAAAACAATGATAAATAAAAATGAATGTTGATAAAATAATGGGATCTTTTTACCCCCTGGGCACCCTCGTCATTCTGTTTAAAGGCTATTTCCAAAGAATTTGTAAGCACAGAGTAGAAAATGTGTGTACTTACACAGGTGAAAGGAGACAAACCTACTAAAAATGACCACTGCTGCAGGCAGGAGGCATTGGCAGTGCACACTGCTCACCCTCCAGCTCACCGGCTTGCTGGACAGGCTGAGGAGGCTTCTCTCCCTGACAGTGCCATGCCAAAAACAAAACCCATGAAGGAGCAGCCCCAAAGAATGGATGCAGGATGAGTGCCAGCTCAAGTCCTGCTGCCTGAGGAGGGCTCTCCAGATTTTGGCTTGAACTGAAATGGTCACAGCTCTTGTCCCCTTCCCAGGTACGGTGCCAACCAGAGAGTGCACTGTGGGTCCTGGAGGGTCCAACCTGCCTCTGAACAGACAAAGCAAGACACCAGCCACCCCACGGCAGGGAAAGCACTGTGTGGCCGGGCACAGATCCTCCATGAGGAGCTCAGGCAGCCCTTGCTCGTGTCCCCCCAAATGGCAAACACTTTGTGTGTTGCTCCACCCTTCTCACCTGGCAGGGCCAGAGCAGCACACAGGCAGCCAGACGTTCATGGTTATAGTGGTGCTGCTTGCAACCCTTTTTTAAAATCTTTTTTCACTCTCCTCCCCTCTTGCCCCTCACCCCCCATGGTTTAAAGTTTTTAAATGAAAATATGCGAGTTGTGACTTGTGGGTAGCGAGTCGGGGCTTGCGAGGAAAGCTGGGAGGGAGGAGGGAGGAAAAGAAAGAGTGATCTGCTCCAAGTGCCAGCAATTGTTTTTATCCTTTCCAGATGAAGGAAAAAGATCATGTTATTTGTTCGGCATAAAGTTCCAGATTTTCAGGAATGAAATCTGAGAGCAACATGTCAACAGTCTGTCTTGAGAGCTGGGGTGGATGGCGGCCTTTGTGCTCCCAAACACCAGCGGGGCCGGTACGCTCGGCTGCGGAAAAAAAAGGCTCCATTCTCACACTCTGAAGTGGTGGCATTAGATATCAGCAAGATAATGGGCCCAGGGCCTGGCCCTATGTCTGCTCCCAACCAAACGGCCCCAGGCAGCTGGCTTTCATGTGCTCATTTATTTGCCTTTTCTTTTCACAGATGATATTTTTAACCGATATTGCGGTTTGGGCATAGGTTGGGGAGAAAGAGGAGGGGAAAAAATGAAAGTCATTTTATTGCAGTAGCTGATCAGAAAGGAAAAAAAGAACACCAGCAAAAAAAAAAAAAAGAAAAGAATAATCAGTCATTTGTTACCCTGCAGGTCGATGTTTCCTGCTACACCAGCAACAGGATGCAGCAGCCTGGCAGCTGGAGGGACATCTCCATCAGCCTGGGCAAAACTCGAGGGCCAAGGCTGCTGGTGCTAGGGGCTCCACAGCTCACGGCCCCAAAGCATTTGCACTTGAATCCCAGGGGAAAAGGAGGGAGATAGCAGGGTCAAGGAGGTGGCCAGTGGCGAGATTCAGCCAGGGCTGATTGATTGATGTGCAGGGCGGCGTGGGTGGTCCTGTGCCACGGGGCTGGGAGCATGCCCCACACGGGATGGGGATGGTGGGAGCAGCCTCTGCCCCTTTGATGTGCTGCCCTGGCTGTCCCCACTGCACAGGCACAGTGGACTGCATGGTGAGGCTGGTTGTCCCACATGCTCCGGTCCCCTAGAAATCCAGCCCATGGGTTGAGAGAGCCCATGGCCTGCAGCCACATCCAGGACAGGATGGGGGAAAATGAAAAAGGGGGTGAAGAGGGGAAAAAAAGATGGAAGGAGGAGAAGAAAGTCTTTTCTCACCTCCTCTTTCTGTTTTACAAAGCCCATGAGGGAGCAGTGCTCAGCATCCCTGGTGCAGAGGCTGGGAACTATCCCTGGATGACCAGCACAGCCCTATGTCCCCTTCCCCTGGGTTGTCACTTGGGAGGTGACAAGTCTGCAAAGCAGCAGTCTCACAGCCCTTTGCTGGGGGACCTGGCATCCCGTGGGATGTTACAGCCATGACTTGTATTCCTTTTGGCTCCATCCTGATCCAAAACGGCAGGTCCAGCGGCATCACCTCTGTGCTGAGCTCATGGCTCACTGCTGAACTTCCCTGCGTGCAAAACCACTGTCTCCCCTCCCCTCAGCAGGCTCACCCTCCTGTCCCCCCACAGCCAACCGGCCCCGCAGGGTCCGCCATACAGGTGCTCGCCACTGGCTCTTGTACAAAGCGAAAAGACACATTCAGCAGGTTTTGGTATTAATGGCAAAGCAAAAGTTCCCCATGGAAAATCTCATTCTGATTCACATCTTTGTTTCAGTTGAGAAAGTGAAGCATCAGGTAGCGGTGTGCTCATTTCTCATAGGTCTGAAAGTAACTGTCAGCAGTGCTGAGCTCTTGCAATTTAGGTTTCACAATACTTAATATAAGTGCCCAGCACTTGAAACTGTTGTTTCAGCTCTTTAAAGAGGTTGGTTGGGTTTTTTTTTCCCCAATTCCCATTTCTGCAGTTGGAAACTGAAAACATGCAAAACCAGATGGCAGGAATGGAACTCCAAATTAATTATTTCTTAATTTAAAAATTCTTTTACATTTAATTTGGTTTCTAAAGGAGGCCTGGCTGCCTTGGAACCTCATTTACCAGCTCATACACTGCTGGGATGATGATACCATGACATTTACAACGACACTGGCTCCTATGAGTGTTTTTTTCTAGAGCCCATAAGCCAGCACACATGTCCCAGAGACACAGACATGCTCCCGAGTCACTTCAGCCACATCCTGACTGCAAGACCTGGTGCAGGACGGGCTCGCTGGGACACAGTGCGGCTGCTGCCTGTGTCTTGCCAGAGGTGGGCTGTGCAGAGAGGAGGCTCAGCTTGGAACCTGGAGGGGAGCTGCCAGCCCCTGCTGTGTCCCACCTCTCCCTCTGGCTGTGTCCCTTCCTCCCCATCCCCAGCCCCCCAAGCTTGCCCTCCTCTCTGCAGCATGCCCAGGCTGCAGCTTGATGGGCAAAGGGTGCCCAGAGGCAGCCAGCTCCCAAATAAGGCTCTTTGCTAGCCGTCCCTCTGCCTCAGCACCCTCCTGTTATTTGGAGCAATGACCTGTCTTCCCACAAAAAGTGCCTCCTGTGATAGCAACATCGGGGTTGGGGATGTTCTCAGCCCCCAACAGACACGTGCTTCAAAAGCAAAAGCATCTGGCCTCATTGGGAGGGGCACTTTCAAGTGGAAAAAAAGTAAAAATGAAGGGTTTCATTAGCCTGGAAATCAGTGTTGGTGTGTATCTGCCCAGGCCCCCATGCAAGGGAAGCAGCTGATGGGAAAGAAAATGCTGAAAAATAATGGAAGAAGCAAAGCATTAGTAAACTGCACACCAGGTGACCACCTCAGTGCTCGTCACACTTGGGAACACTTAGCAAATTAATTTTTATTTAACACTTTGGCTAACCATGACTCCTTCAGGATAAAGCAGCACAAACCACACAAATCCCTTGACCAAACACTTCTCAGGGACAAGCAGCACTTGTGGAGGAGAAAGGGGCAGAGCAAGTTTGGCCAGTCTGACATGTAGAGGAAGCATCCTTTCATCCCTCCAGGATGCACCAGGCACCCTCTAAAACCACACTGGCAAGGGCTTGCTCTGGCCTTTCTCTGTGTGCCGGCAAGCAGCCATTGCTATTGCCCCTGCTTGCACAGCCAGCTCAACGCTGGGTTTCACAGCGCCAGCAGGAGCAAGGTGGGGGTCGGGAGCAGGTCCCTGAGCAGCAGCCCAGAGCCCAGCCAGGCGCTCCCGGCAGCCCCGCGAACCATCCGCCCTGCGTCCCACGCGGTGGGGACTGAGACCAAGAGCCAGCAGCAGAGCCTTAACCAAAAGGCCAGGCGAGGCTGTGTGAAAGAGGTGATAAAAGCCGTCTCAGCAGCCCTCGGGAATCCACTTATCCCGCGGTCAGCAGACAGAGGAGCACGAGGACCTGGAGTTACTCCTTTAGAGATTGCATTAGCAGGTCAAGATCACAATGACCAGGGGCTTCTGCCAGACAGTTGCCAGAAGTGGAGCCTGGCAGCCCATCAGGCAGTGGCATCAATCAGTCTCCTGAAAAATAATTAAATTAGCTATATCTTGTCTAAAATGGTCATTCTTTAAAGGCTGTAAAAAAAGTTTCAGGCAGGCAGGACAGGAATTCCACAGAGATTTAAGTGAGCATGGAGGATGAGGTACAGAGCAGTTGTTGGTTTTCCTGTTGTTATTATTATTACAGCTATTAGCATGTCATCACACACCAGGGCTTTCTTCCTCCGAGGAATGAGTGACCATTGTGATGGTCTCTGTGGAGAGAGGTGACACCGATGCCATCAAAGTCCAACAGCCACACACAGAGCTACTTGGGGTCCCCTCCTTCCCTCCATGCTCACACCCTACCTGCACCCTGTGCCTCCCAGCACTCTCCTGCTTCGCCCTCACCCCCCGCTCTGGCCCCCATCAGCTTGTGCCACCTGCAACAGCCACTGCCATCTCCCTCCTGTGTCTGCCACCACCACCTCCTTGAGTGGTGTCCCTACAGGAGGACAAGTCAGTCCCAAATTTCAGTGGGCTTCCCTGTTTGTCCCTGGAAAAGAATTAAATTATTAGTGGTGAAATCCTTCAGCCTTGTGACACAGCAGCGAGAGGAAGTGGAAGATCCAGCAATAACTTTCCCTGGAGCATCACCACAGAACTGGAGGTGGGATGCTGCCAAGGAGAGGTTGACTCCACTTTTCTGCTTTTTTTTTTTAAAAAAAAAAAACAACTTTGTTTTTAACCTTTTTTACTTGTGGTCACACATTTGGTGTCTGCAGGGCAGTTTCTGTAAATATGGCACCACTTACACAATACTGAATAAAGCAGTATGCAAATCCCATCGCCACATTTGCAGTCTGCAGACACTTAGTGTTTAAAAGGTGCAAGACTCACATCTCTATTTATTCTTTCACCAGCAGCTACACGGCTGCTAAACATCCCTCTCGAAGCTGTGGGACACAGTTCAGCTCCCCTCCCGTGCAGCCGTTCTGCCCCAGTGCCACCGGGTCCAAGGCAACCCCTGCTCTGCTGGCGAATGTTCTCCCTCCTGAGGCAGTCTTTCATTATGGACCCCTGGACTGGTCCAGCCCCCCAGCAGCATCTCCACAGGCTTGAGCAGAGGCTGGAGCAATGGCTTTCTTCTTCCCCATGCCTTTCAAAGAGGTGTTACCTCTGCCATGGCTTAGAAAGGGGGACTCACCATTTCCTCTCCAGGCCTTGGTCCCCATCACTCTCTGCAGGAGCATCTCAAGGTGGTGAGAGGGCAAGGACAGGCCCATACTCCTGCACCAGCACCCCCAGCTTGCATGGGGGCCAGTGGCTCCCCTCCATGTGAATGACCTTCCACACATTCCCACGCTGACTTCACCAGGGCATCTGCGGGCAGGGGACAATTTATAGAGCTTCCAGCTATGGAGAGGCAACCACTGGGCTTGAACTCCTGGAGGCAAAGGGAAGATCCAGCCAACAGCACTACAGGCCAGCCCAGCCTCTTCCAAACAGGCGACTGGCAGCTAGTCGATGCTGCAGACAGCAGAGTAAGATCATGATGAAGACACTCACCCCTTCCACCCCCTGCAAGGGTTTTTCTCACATCTCTAACCACAGCCACACCAAAAAGGCTCCTGTGTGGCTCTTACTGCAAGCTGCAAAGTGTGAAACAGCCTCCTGGGAGAGTTTCCATTGAACTGGTCTGGAGCAACTGGGAAGCTGGGCAGGTGGGCAGGGCAGCCAGCAGCCACAGGCAGGGCAGCAGAGCTTCTGGGATGGCTCCAAAATCCTCCCACTGCTGCAAGGGAGATATGACCAAAGGCACTTCTCATGGATCCAGAAGGCATGTGGCTCTGTGTTTTGTAACAAAAAATATGCAAGCAGAGGGAATGAAAAGGAAAGGTTTCTGTATTTCCAGGTTTAGGAAAGTTTTTTAATTTTTCCAGGCTCCACCTTGCATAACCCCAATGCAGCCCCCATGCACCCTTGTTAAAGCATCCACAGCTCCCCCACAGCTGCCAGGATCCCTGTAACCTTCATGGGTGGCCACAGAACCCTGCCCCACACCTTGCTTCTCTGCTAAGTGACACTGGAGTCAAATTGTGTCCCCAGCAACAACCTCATGGCCCAGGACTTTGAACCCCAAGGCCATGCAGCAGCTGTTGCTCCCCACTTTGGTGCCACAGGGAAGCGAGACAGGGATCCCTGCTTACCCTGGTCCTCAGCACCCAAAGGCTCAGAGCCATGCACCCATGCTTCCAGGTCACAGGCTCCCCAAAACAAGGTGAGGCTGGAGGGGAGCACAGGGCAGCACCACCCCATGACTCTTCTGTTGCTGTAAGTTGATAAGAGGCAGCAATTAAGGAAAGAGCTCCTGGCCTCAGGCACAGGGCAGCCCTCTTGCTGCCATCAGTCAGTCCTTACCAAACCAGTGTCCACCCAGATTCAGTCTGACCCTCTCTGCAGTTACCCAGGCCAGCTGGTACCTTTGCTCCTCAGCCAGATAGCATCTCCCTGCTCTGTGCTGCCTGGCCTGGTCCTCTGAGCCACCAGCATCTGCTGGAAGTGCTGGTAAGGTCTTCCATGGGCCACTTTGGCTGCAGTGCCCAGCCTGGGCTTGTTCTGATGTGCAGCAAGGTGATGAACAAGTCCTTTGCTGGGGATTTCATGCCACCAAGGCTGGTGATGCTGGTGTGAAAGTTCTTCTTGCCTTGCCCTCCTGCTTTACCAACCTCACCAGGAGCAGAACAGCAAAGACCTGGCTGGTTGCATGTTTGGCACAGTAAATACAAACCTGCAGCAAGGGTCCTGCTAGAGAGGTTGAAAGGAAGCAAGAAGGATTGCATCTTGGTGGGCTGGAGATAGCATCCCTCCCCTGTGACGTGGCTGTGGGAGGCTGTGCACAGCAAAGCCAGCCCTGACACCTCTGTGGCACTGCCACAGTGAAGTGTCTGCGCTGGCCACCACACTCTGGGGGTGTTTGGCACACATCCCGAAGGGCGAGAGCGGCAGCTTGCACCACAGGACTGGCACCCTGGGCCAAATCCTGGATCCTTCCGCGGGTTTCATCTCAGCACTACGAGACACACATGCCATCATGCTCCCTTTAATTTTCTCTTTTTTTTTCCTTTCCCAGAAAACAATGTTTTTCCTTCAAGTGGGAACAAATACACCCGATACCGGGAATTTTGCTAGATAGAGTCCAGATGACAAGTTCTCAGAATACACTGTCAGCTGCTGAGATGCAGCTTCAAGAGACATCATCCAATGTTAACCATAAACAACGGGGGCAACGCAATGTCTGGCAAATCTTGAAGTGACACGAGATGCCTGTGCTCCACAACAAACCCGTTTCACACCACGGGAAAGGTCACCACTCTAATCCACTTCTGTGTGGAACGTACACAAACGTCATTCTTCTTAACATCTGTAATTAAACAGCCTCTTGCTTTGCTATCCAGCCCATGTTTATCTTCCCATTTGCTAACATGGTGGATAGTAATATAATATGACACTGGAGGGATACAGGCTGCTATAGACAAGCTTTTGACTCCTTTTTAGTGATCTGCCTGGAGGGAGCTGGATGCAAAGGGTGGTTGTGCTGCTCGGATCCAGCAGTGTTTTCCTTTCTGGATGGGCAGCATCTTTGTGCCCTGAAATACCAGCAAAGAGGACAGCAAAAAAACAAAACTGCTGGCAGAGATCCCTAAACGTGTCGACTCCTTGCAAGCAGTTGTTGATGTCTCTGCTGGGCTCCTACAAGGGAGGAGACAACCAGGAGGGTTGAGGCTAGGTCTGTACTTCTCCTATTGAAAAGCTGGGGTTTCAATACATGCTGGAGCAGTCAGAAGTCTTCTTGGGGAGCATCTGAAATAACCCTGAAGAGCTGCTAACAGAGCCCTTCCTTTCCCACAAAGTGCTCTCAGGTACCAGCACCAGCTCCCACCCCACCACACGGTGCCCAGGAGGAAAAACCCCACAGCAGCAGACTTTTTTTTTATTTTGTTCCTCTTCAAACCTGTTTGGCTGCTGGGCTGGCACACGCTTCCTGCAGAGCCTCACTGGAACCAGGCACCACGGCTTTCACAGGAACAGCATTAGCTGTTGGGAAGGGCTGTGGGATGTGGCACTTTGCAGCCCAGAAGCGTGGATGTTTACTTCAGATCCTAGCATGTTCTCAGCAAAACAACACGAAGTTGTTTATTTTCAAAAGGATACAATGTTTGACAAAATAAACTATAGTTGATTAGTACCAACTGCTTTTCTGATGGTTTTATTTTTTTGAATGCAGTCATTTTGCTGACTATATAAACATGCCAGGGCCACTTCATCTGCCTGTATCAAAATTTTAGTTACCTCATCTCCAGGGAATGTCCTTCAGTAAAAATTTGACAAGCTTATTTAGGGGGTTGTTTGTGGGTTTGGGTTTTTTTTCCCACTTTTACTTCTTAGTGAGGTTTCCTGTGAGTAAGCTGTAGGCTGGAGCCACACAAAATCTAGCACTTGTCTTCACACGGAGAGTTTCACCGTGTCCCTAATAGAAAAGCCAAATTCCTACCTTGAGGACCAGTGAACATCCCCTGACATGATGGTTTCATCTCATTCCCCTGTGGCTGCTGATTTCATCCCCCTGACACCTCCATACCTGGCCTCCTTCTAAAGCAACAACACACAAGGAGGGATTTGTGATTTTGCTGATGCCCACGTGAGTCATCCCCAGCTGTGGAGCTCACACTGAAAAATCTCTGGGTTCTGGAAACGGACATCTGCTTCTAGGGCATGTGGCACATGATCTGGTGAAGCTTTAGCAGTATTTGTCAATCGTTAAGCTGCCATGCTGCTGGAAAGGTCAGGGAAATTCCCACCAAGGCTCTTAAGTGTTTTGGAACAAAATATTTCTGAAATTCTGTAGCTTGGGCCAGCTAGATAGCCTGCAGGGCTAGACTGGTCCAGTGGACTTGGCCAAGATCAGTCCCACCACAGAGCTATGTGCCCTCAGGTCGGAAGGTGGCATCTCAGCAGCACATGTGGTTCTGTTTCAAGTATTTTGAGGTCTTTGTGAGGTTTTCTGTATTTTACTTTGGAGACTTATGCAACATCCCTTATCTGGTTCCTGCCAGCAGCCTGCTCATCGCCCTGCTCCTTCTGCATGGCTGTGAAGGTCTTACCATGGACTAGTAGCTCTCTGCAGCCTTCATGCATGGGGGATTTTGCTTTGGCTGGAAGCCCCAGTGAATCCAGTCCTACATCCCCACTGGGTCCCTGCTCCAGAGCTCTCGAGGGCTTTGCTCATGGAGAAGAACAAGCAATTCTGAAAAACTCCCTAAAAAACAAACCCGAGACTCTAGACTTCACTTCCCCCAAACAGCATGAGCTCTTTCTAGCAGCTGCTAAGTGTGTTAGATTATAGCATTCCAGCACTGAACTATTAATCAATAGATTAATGAACTGGCACTTTCCATCCAACAAAAATATTTTGGTTTTAAATTATAATTTGATGCATGGTTAGTATAGAAGTACCTTACACATGCTAAGCACATGTTTGCATCTCATCATCACCCTCAGACATGGGGAAAGGTGCCGGCATCACCACCTGTTCAAGGCTTTCTGCAAACCTGGCTTTGGATGCAGCGTGGTGCTGCTCACTCCTGCCCACCCAAGGGACACACACGGTGGTGGCAGGTTCCTGGCCACCCCACCGTGCCACCAGAGTTTAACGAGAGCTGCAAAAGGAGGCGTTAAGGTTAACTGGCAGAGGGTAAGGGCTCAACCACCTGACTCTGGAAACCTTCCCCAAGGTCCCTGGGTCATTCACCGGTGGCAGCACAAGGCAGCGAGGCCATGAGGCACCCTCAGGGC
>NW_008633343.1:0-281 GCF_000691845.1 Merops nubicus | reverse complement strand
AGCCCCCCGCGGGGCATGCCGCGGGAAGAGGGAGCAGCCACACTGCACTGCTGAGCCCATGGCTCTGCACAGGGAGATGCAGGGATCCCTGAGAGCTCGGGACCAGCTCTGCGTCTCACCGTGGGGACAGGGATTATACAGAAAAGGGTTTTATCCAATTATTTTTTTTTTGTTGCTGTTTCACCAGCACCTCAGTGACATAAACCCCTCTCTGTTGCGCTGCTTTTCCCACTGGCAGGACGCCAGACATATATTTACTCTGGCCACAGGCCTCGCTGGCC
>NW_008633342.1:0-24672 GCF_000691845.1 Merops nubicus | reverse complement strand
GGGATGATTCCCGCTCCCTCCCGCGGCTCCGGCAGCGCCGACTCTCCTTACAGCTCTGCTGCGGGACTTTTCCAGCAGCGACATGTTCTCTAGTGCATTCAGGAAGGTGCAAAATAGAAGAATAGAGGCATTTCAGCGTTGCTGTTTTGGCAGGGGTTTTTCACAAAGGAAGCGTCGCGCCTTCTGCACCAAAAAAAAAGAAAAAAAAAATTTACTTGTGCTTGCCATTTTTTTTCAGATCCCAGCCTTGTGCTGAAACCCTTCACTGTTCAGCAGAGCTTTTTCACACCAAGAGTGACAGTGGTCAGAAAAGAACAGATTACAACTTCAGGATAGCCTTTCAGTTTCAGGCTCTGCATGATGTGGGGATCGAGCAGACAGTCCTCTTAGGGCAAGTCCTAAATAGTATAGCCTTAACAGTACAGTACTTAAAACAATTCAGGAAGGGATGAATAACGTGCCATGTAAAACTGGGTTTTCATCTCCACTTTAGTCCTGGCACGCTGAACGAAGGCGAGTTGCCAAACCATGTTGAACTTTGATTTTTCTACAGGTAAAATAGTGACCTTTTCCTTGGTATTACTAGATATGTCAGTGTGTTTACTCCAATCATAAACTCTTTAGAAAGCTCTGGATGGACACCACAAAAGATACACAAGTGTCTGTGTATCCTGATCTCCAGATCTTTTCTGGAGTGGGGAGTATTTTTAAATGTTACTAGGAAGAAAGAATGGAAAGACAGGAGAAAAAGCTGGTTTCAGCCCCAAAGAGGATTAAGGGTTGGAAGTAGGAGGAGAAAAAATTAAGCCCAGAAAAATTCCTGGGAAATGAAAAGCATCAACCCCCTGAATCAGCTGCTGGTGGGAGTAATAGAAGTAGCTTTCCATCTGCTTATCTGTAGTATGCAGAACTAATCAGAGAGTCCAACAGAGCATTTTCTTGCTCAAAAATACAGTTTCTCAAAATTGAAACATAGTTCAGGGTCACAGTGACAAACCATCATTATTTAAAGAATAACAAAGGTGGCAGAGGTGAGATTCTGCTTGAAGCAAAACAGAGCATATTTTGATTTTGTTTCTAAATGATTTTTAATTTCTGTTAGAATAAGTTTTGGGAAACTGGATTAGGTATACATGATAGGACCAGGATCAAGTTACATCATAAACCCCCCAAAAATTGCTCAAAATGACTGTTATATTCCACTGCCATGTTTTCTGGACGTATAAAAAAGAGTGCGCAAAAAGCTACTTTAGAAAGGTTGTAGAGACTTAAAAAAATTAATCTACACATTGACTGTCACTGCCTCTATAGAATAGAGCTGAGAGCACAAAAACATCCTGAATATGAAGTACAGTGACGACTTTATGTCCATAGGCTGAAAAAAACACAGAGATTTGCTTGTAGAAGTATCTATAGTAGGTGCGATGTGACACTGAATTTGGCAAACTTGTGCACCAAAACAAAGTTTTACCATTCGAGGGCTGAATCTTCTCCCTTTTAGGCTAAGCAAAATATGTGGTAGGGATGTCTATGCTCTTAAATGTAGATGAAAACCTATTTACAATCAGTTTTCTGGGGAGACAGAGGCATATTAAAATATAACAGTATATTTCATAAAAAGAGAATGCTTGGCCAGAAAACTGGTGAGGTTATGGAATATTCATGAGGACTTCATGCACTGGCAGAGTGAAAAAAAAACACCCTGTCTATTCTCCTCAGAAGTCTCTCTCTTCATAATTTTGCTTCTTTTGTAGGTAGTCAAACTCATGCAGGCTTTTTAATAGCTGGCAAGTTGTCTAGTTTGCTGTAGATTTTCAGGAGAATGGAAAGTGCAGCAAAATTATTCTCCTCCTACCATTCACTAACTCTACTGGGAGGCCCTCTAGATGCCTAAGGAACTAAACTGCCTATTTATAGTTTATCCTCTCTCCCTGTGCCCACCACTCAGCCCCTAATAGCAGGTAGCTAAGTAGTTTGTTAGGTAAATTACAATAATTCAAAACACAGCAAGCTTAACTCTCAGGAGGTATTAATAAGGATGTCATTTAAATGAGTGAAGCTCTATCACTTCACATAAGGCATAGATCTCATCCATGTATTTAAAATACAGGGAGATTTGTCTTGAGCTTGTTTTCACCAACCTTCTCTGCTGTCTTGCCTAATTATCAAACAGATGCCTTGCCTCTAGAGAGAAAGTAATTTAATATGTTTTTCTAGTTGCTACAGTAGCTGAGTCATAATACATAGTTTGTGAAATTACATCCTTTCTCTGGTGATAGGCAATAAGATAGAAGGAACTGCATGAATAAGTGTATATGTAGGAGAGATTCAGAGAAGAGATGGATTTTGGCAGAGTAAAGTCTACTTTAATCCACAGAAGTAACTCTGGTGTAGAGAAGAGAACTAAAAAAATCCCCCGGCAAGCTAATGGTTTTGGAAGAACATTTATCCTGAAAACACACTCCAGTGTGAATTGTCTGTTAAAAAAACCCTCAGAAAATATATTAAAATAAAATAGCTTGAAGTACTTATGCATTTTAATGTCCCTAAGCACATACTTTGTTAAACCATGTTTTAAAAAATAGGATTCCTTTAACAAGAAGATGGCTAATTAGTACAGACATGTTCAGAAATTACATAACTTCTGCAATATATTGAAAAAAAAATTTTTTTTCAGCATTTATTCTTTTAAATAAATGCCTATACTGATTAACCTAGCTATCTTGGCCAAATAAGCATTCAATTTTTAAATTGATTGACAATAAATCTCTTAAATAATTGAAAATATTTTTCAGCTAAAATTAATTCATTCATTGCTTAGAATGAAGGTTTACTGGGGCAAATTTCTGTTTGGATTATCATTTTACTGAGAAGAATTCCTTTTAGAATTAGGATTATGTGATGCATCCCCTTTAACCTCAAGAGTCAAAATAATAATTTAAAAATAGTCTTTAAAAAAAAAATAATAAAAAGAGAAGGGAAGATACCAAATAAGATGAGCAGCCTTGTAACATGTCCGAATAAAGCTAAGTGCCTTGGGGAAGGAATTAAGAAAACAATCAGCAGAAGGCAAAACTGAAGAAAGCTCCATGACTGGAGGGCTTTCTAATGTGGCACATGTTCCTACCCGTCCACATTTACTTTGAAAGGCTGGAACACCCTTGTTTGCTCTTTAGTGACAGATTAAGCACAGATGGTAATTCAACAATCTTGTCTGCACTTGTTGGACCAGAGAACGTGACCTGCATCTGTTTTAAGCAACAGACTAATGTGTTTGCCCAAGACAGCAGCAGGCATTGCTGAGTAATCTTTGGATGCACATGAGAGCCTCTTTTCTTGCCTCTTGAGACTTTTCCAACATGGAAGAGCAGGTGCTCATATGTGCTTGTCCTAGGATGAAAGATGTTTTTCTGGAACACTGCTGAAATTTCTGTTTTGACAGATTTTTGTGGAGAACATGAAAATGAGCACATTATTTTTCAGAGAAAGGTTAGTGGAGTGCTATGCCACAAAAATTTTGTTCACAATATGCTAAGACAACAGGCCGTGATTCAAATGTGCATTTAAAATAAAAATGAAAATATTTTTTGCAAGTCTAAGAATATTTACTATATAGATCTATAGCATTTTCTGCAAACATTTTTTGCGTACACATAAATCTACATACAGCAAGTGTGTTATCTCTATCATTGCCTCTAAAAAAAGTTTGGAAAACAGTGTTTTCCTTCAAGGCAAAAGTCACAGATGTGCTGAACTACCAGAAGTTAAGGCAATATCTTTAATATCCTTGAGCTAGCTAGAGGTACACTGAGACCTTTTACATTCCCAAACATCGCCCCCCCCCTCACCCTCCATATTGATCTCATTGTTCTTTGCTGTTGAAGTTAGGCTGTTACAAAATCCTAATTTTCTTTTGAAAGAAGTACACTACCCACATTCACTCCTGCAGACTTCCTGTTGGACACAGCTCTGGGGATGTCACTTTGAGGGCAGATGGTTAGAGGTCTGGCCAGTGATTGCTGAGGCCCATCTGTACTGTACTTTTGAACATGATGCCATGTGTACAGTAAAGCAGAGCCTCCTGTGTAGACACACCAAGTATTCTCATACCCACAACTCTGCCTATGTCTCAGAGTATGCCTTCCAAGCCATTATGCACTAGAGACAAGTGATGAAGCAGTTCCAAAATATCAGGTATTCTCAAAGTGTGCCTTTAGTCTTACTATAATAATTGTTTGTCTGAAGAGAACACCCAGACCCCAAAACACTAGACAAGGTTCCACGTTGTGTACATTTCTCTGCAATGGTGGCTAAAACTTCACATGTAATTTGTACTTTGTCCACAAAACTGGTGAGATATAATTAACATGTAAAACAAGGAATTTATGGAAGGAATTATAAGGTACTACCCCAGAGATTTCAGAAGGTATTGAGATCCTAATGGCCAAAACTGACTTTATTTTTTTTAAACCTAAATGAAGTCTTCATCTTGTGTGTAATATTTAAACAATTCATATTTCTAAGAAAAAGAAAATAGAAATAAAGCTCATTTTGTTTCAAAACTTTTTGTGCAGTCAAGGTTTCTTAAGAGTTAAATAGTCAAACTTCATATTCATAGGGATTTCTATCTGCCTGTGTCCCAAGGCACTTTTTTCTAAAATCAGTTTTATTCATCCTTTTTCTACTGTCACAACATTTCATCAGAACAGGACATGATGTGGCTTGGAAATTTTGGGGTCTTATAGCAGAAAGTCAGAGGACTGATACATGGAAATAAGGAGAGACTACACATAATTTAGGGACAATGGTAATTTTAGCATTTTTGTTGTCACTTCATATATTTTTCTTCCAAGGAAAAGAAATTTCACAGTTCTCAGACAATTCAGTTAGCATGACCTGCAATTCAATAGGTAATTTTAATACTAGTAGCTTTACTTTTTAAAATCAGTTCATAAAAGTCTTTAAACTCACAAATAGAATTAACTTGAAGTTCAGTCTTAAGAGACCCATAATTTAACATGTTTTTGCAGTAATTCCAACTCTTTTTACAATATTTTTCACTACTTCATTACAAGAACAGAATATAAATTCTGCAGTTCTAAGGAACTAGGAGCAGGAGGATTCAAAGGTAGATTATTAAAACATGCTTTGATAAAAAACTCCTGAAGCATGACCTCACACTCTAATGGATGTCTCAGTACACAGTATTCCTAAAAACAAGATGAATCTTCCTTTTTTGAGGTTGAGCACTAAAAACTTACCATTTAATGAAAAAATATTTTTTTTTCCAAAGATGGTAGCTGAACCAGGTAATATTTATTTTCTGAAATCAAACTCTGGAGCCAAGTGTCAAGACCCAATGAAAACCACTAAAGAAAATCCCTGCCCACTTCTGTTTTCTTTGGGAAGCGTTTTTTGGGAAAAAAAAAAAAAAAAAAAAAAGAAACAATCTGACATTCATTTTTTACATGTAACCTACTCTTCAATAAAAAGTGTCAGAAAATTACAACCATCTTACGTTAAATTTGAAGATCACATCAATAAATAAATAACTTATTTAAGTTTTTAAAAGATATTAGAAGTAATGGTCACTGAAATTGTCTGCATCCTCCCTATCTTAATGATATTCAGGGGCCTAAAAATGAATCGAGCAATTTCACCTAATAAAAATAATTACTTGTAACAGAACATATTCTTGGATTTTTTTTACATAAAGACAAATGTATGGAACTTATAGGCACATAAGTAATCTTTTTTGCTTGTTAAGGATTAGCCAAATTAATGGATAGCATTTACATGATAGAGATTTTGTGAATTCTTTGAGTTGACAAAGGTATTAAGAACTATTTTCCTGCTAATTCAAGGCCTGGATTCCACTCTGTGGACTTCAATTTACTTTTTCATTACTTTAAAAAGAAAACTGTGTTATACGTTATGTGAAAAATAACACCTTGCTCTAAAAAATTAGTTTTCCAAGGGGTGCCATATATATTACCCACGTGTGTATGAGAGATACTTTTAGCTAATACAAACTGTGATAACCAGCCAGTGTTGCCAGGACTATATAGTTCATCTAAGGATGTGGATTCCACTGAGCTTTCTGATTTCATGTTATTAATAACCAATGTCACACCAAATACGCTGATTAATTACTAGTTTTAATTAGTAGGGGCTGACATGCCAGAGGATAGTGCTGCCATCTGGAGGGACCTCGGCAGGCTGGAGAAATGGGTCACCTCATGAAGTTCAATAAGAAGAGCAAAGTCCTGCACTTGAGGAAGAGCCACGCCATGCACAGATACATGCCAGAGGTCTCCCAGCAGGAAGACAGCTTGACAGAAAAGGACCTGGGGGTCCCAGTGGTCATCAGGTTGAACGTGAGCCAGCATTGTGCCCTTGTGGCAAAGAAGGCAAATGATGTCCTCAGCTGCATTAAGCAAAGTATTACCAGCAGGTCAAAAGAGTAGATCTTTCCTCTTTATTCAGTAGTGTAAGGCCATCCCTAGAGTACTGTGTCCAAGAAGGACATGGACATACTGGAGATAAAGGTCTGCAAAACTAATTAAGGGACTGGAGCACCTCATGTATGAGAAACGACTGAGAGAGCTGTGACTGTTCAGCCTGGAGATGAGAAATCTCATAGGGGATTCTATCAGTGTATATGAAAAAATGAAGGACAGGTGGAAAGACAATGCATCCAGGCTCTTTTCAGTGGTGCCATTGACACGACCAGATGTAGCAGACACAAACTGAAACACAGGAGGTTCCCTCTGAACATCAGGAAACATTTCTTTTACTGTGAGGGTGACAGAGCACAGGCACAGGTTACCCAGGGAGGTTGTGGAGTCTCCCACCTTGGATATATTTAAAAGGCAACTAGACATGATCCTGGACAACAGGTTTTCAGTGGCCTTTCTTGAGCAGGGTGGGTGGACAAGATGACCTCCAGAGGTCCCTTCCAACTTCAACCATTCTGTTATCTTGTCTGTGAAAGACATTCTCTCCTCTTAGCATTCAGACATTGTGCAAATCCCTGCAGAGCTGCAAATGGGAAAAATAAATATACTTAAAACATGCAGGAGACAAAAATAAAATCCAGACAGGTAATGTGGACAGATATCTACTTGTCAGCTGCCTTCTTTTGTTATCTGCATAAACTGAAAGTGCAGCAAGTTTTAACTACACCAGTTCAGAAGAACAGAAATAGACATTGGTAAATATACCTTTTAACTAACTACAACTTGAGAAATAAAGTAGTAAAAGACTTAAAAAAAAAATCCAAAACAATCAAATGGGAAGGCATCTAAGAGCAGAAAAATAATCAATTAGAAAAAAAATATTATAAATTAAATTCCTGAAATCACTGGATAATTCAGTTCAAAGTTATCCACATCATAGGCATTTTCTATTTCTTATCAATTTAGGACTATGGTGAAAACTGGATTATGACAGTGGTATACTGACTTTGCTGAAGTAAGTGGACATTGGATATTTTCCAAGATCTTTCTTTCAAACCTTTGATCCCTCCCTTTCCTGCTACACTCTTGACAGTACTTGTCTATCCATGACTTTGATCCCCAGCTATAGCATTCTTCAACAATATTTAATCTTATACATCTAGATTGGATCTCAATCTTGCTCTTTTTCCTTACAGAGTATCTGAAAGATTTATTGGTGTGCTTTTTTTGTTATATCCAAATACACGTCTTCAACTATAGCAGAACAATCACGATTTTCTATAAATATATTCCTAGAGAAGCATATAAGCTGTATCTATAATAATAAACTAAAGAGTATAAGTAGATAGACCCAGACCCAGAAGTGGTAAATTCATAAAGCCAAATTGCTAGAATAAATCCTGTGGTGATTTGGCCCAAGTCAGATAGCGCTGCTCCAAACACTTCCTGGGTGCTAGTTAGGGGTTAGCGTGGGCTAGAAACTGTTCTCCTTAAGCAGTCACAAGGATGTGCTGCTTAGAAGGTAAGAGAGTTCAGTAGTACAGAGAATGGTCCCAAACACATTCATCTCAGTAGTACAGATGGGTGCTAATGTCTATGGTCTTTTAATCAGCTGTAGTCTGAAAGCCTAAATTTTAGGCTTACACAGTGGCATCTAAACTCTTGGCATGATGTACATTTCCCAGTGCAATGACAGCCTACACACCTTCCTCAGTGTAGGTCTGAAAGTCCACTTGAAGATTCCTGCACTAGGTGCCATAATCTACAAACTGAATCTCATTTCCTCCTATATCACTAAAAATTGAAGCTGAATTTTACAACTAAATTAAGCTTTTTTTTCCTTTGATAGAATAATTTTTGATACTATAATTTTTATTTACTGAAGAAAATAGTTAAATAAGTCTAGCTGAGTAGCCACCAAAAAGTGCATCTATGAATGAAAGCTCAAACATAAATGAAGCTAAAAATAAAGGTCTTTCCTCTGTTTTTATATGGCAGTCAGTAATAACTGTCAACTTCCCATTTCAAACTCCAATTACTTAAGTGTTTTATTTTTGCTTTGATTTCTGTTCAAAGATATCCTGCCACCACTTTGGAGTATCTCAATCGATCTTCATATAGACCATGCCTGACAGAAAAGCAATTGATTTTTGGTCTCATCATTACAATACTTTCCTCTTTTTTCGTGTTACTTTAAAGTATTGATCCATGAGATAGATATGGCTTTAAACACATGACTTAGAAAAACAGTGAACATTAGTAGCTCATTAGTTCCACTATGTCTTCAGAGGAATGTGAAGTATCTTTACAGATAATTCATGTGATTTTGTGCCATAGGTTTTTCTTACTGTGCCTCCCTACATTAAAGAAAAAAGTACCAACTACCCCTGGAACCTGACCCAGTGCATCTTGAAACACCACTGAACACAACAGCAAGGACTGCAACTTTGATTGTACCTATATAATGACAGAAAAATACCTGGTTTTCTTTGGCAAGATGGTTTCAAATTCTGGCAAAATACCAAAACAGGCATATGTCTGCTAAAAAGGCACAATGAACAATGAAATGGCTGTAAAAGCATACATCTATAGCCATTTTTTTTCTGCAGTAAGTTTCATATGGATTTATTAAAGAGAGAAATTCTGTAATGCTGCCATAAAAAAAAACCACACCAAACCCTGTATAGACCACATACATACTTGAAGGTTTGGTAATGCTGAGACTGAGGAATAAATGTTAACAAAGAAAAAGGCTTTTATCACCAAAACAAGAATTACTATCAACAATGCTTAATGGGATAAATATTACATATGTTATAAAACCCAGTCAGAACACTAGACTATTTTAATGGAATCCTTCCTTAGAATCAAATACATTCAGGTTTGATATGAAGAGCTTGCAAAATAGAAGTCTATTTTTCAGGAATGCTGAGGAAAAGGATTTAAAACAGTCATCAACAGGAGATATCTTATGAGAAGGCCATCATCATTATTCAATTTATTTGAATAGGTGAAGCATCTACATGATATTTCTGATATTTCTTCTTACAGTTCACAGCAATCAATTGAGCTTTTAAGCCTGTAAGGCAAGAAAGGTATTTATCTAAGTTGGTCCAGCAGTCATAGCACATGTTCTTGGCCAAGAGACTTGAAAGTTTCCATATATCATTTCCAAAATTACACTACCAGGGTAATAATTTTCAGCCCTCAGTCATGGAACTGCCTTCTTCACTATCTCTGCACACAAGTCAGAATTCACTGCTGTAAACCTCTGCTTAGTCATAGAACACATCTGTGTCAGGCTCCTGTTGTATTCCTATGGCTTAAGAATCATGGAATCACAGAATGTCTGGGCTGGAAGGGACTTCCAAAGGTCATCTAGTCCAACCCCCCTGCCATAAGCAGGGACATCTCCAACTAGATCAAGCTACTCAGAGCTTCATCTAGCCTGATCTTGAATGTCTCCAGGGATGGGGCCTCCACCACCTGTCTGGGCAACCTATTCCAGGGATAAAGAAGATTAGTCTCTTCAGAAAATAGCTAAAAATTGAAACTATTTTAAGTATTACTATTGGTGTGAAGTAAGGCTGTATTAACTGCAGTCCAAAACCTACAGATATTAATCTAAATTCTGAGTTATTTCATTACAGGTTCCTCCAGAAGATCTGTGAAAAGTGAAAACCAGCATTGACCATAGCCTATGGAAAGGAGGAACAGCCTTAGGTGACCATGTTCTGTGCTACAAATGATTAAGAGGAAATAAAAAGGGAACGTAGTTCATAATTTTTCATCAGTGCAAAACGTGTTGGTCAGCAATTTAAGACACACTTCTCAGCACTTCCCTTGGCTACTTTTTAGAATGGGGTTTAAATGCTACAAACGATTAAGTAGTTTTCCTCAGAGAATAATGGATCTGGTCCCTGCTTTTTTGGGTATTGCTTATTGTAAGCTTGATATGCATCATGATTAGAAAAAGGATATTAAACCAGAACTGATAGTTTGCTTAATACATAGACTTATACTTCCCATAAGCCAAACAAGAAAAGGCATGCTCAACTTAGATACAGAGGCAAAAAAAAAAAGTGAATAACTTAAGAACTTTGAAAGGCATCTCCTTTATGACCCTCTGCATTTCTAGACAGGCATGTACTTCCAGTGAACAGGCAGCAATTCTCCAGCAGCACTGAGAGAGATATCTCCCAGTTCAGGGGCATTACCCTGGGTTTCTAACCCATCCCTTTTTTTTTCTGCACAAAAGGCTTTGAGGATAGTTGATACTCTTAATCGCTGTCAATGCTTTTTTTAAATGTTGTGTAGTTAAACTAAAATGATTTCTCTTAATTTCCAAAGTGCTCAACATATTTCAAAATGTTTTTTTTTAACCCTTTCTAACACATTTTCAATTTGTAAATGAAAAACCTTCAGAACCAATTAATTCTAAAGATAAACAACTACAAACAAGGCTATGACTTTGCCAAAATTTTCGATATTCCAATTATTTTTTAGCTGATCCTGAAATCGAGCAATCTTCACTCTCTGACATAGACCTTGTAGCTTTCCCTGTGTCTCATGGAGAGGATATAGCTACCTCCATTTCCAAATCATACCCCAAATTAAAAGGAAATATGTAAAGAACTATACTTTAATGTGATAAATGTTACATATGTTATAAAACCTAGTGACAACTTTATTTTTTAATTAAAAAGCTGTGCTTTGTAGGAATTTATCACATGTAAATTCATGCTTGGCCTTTCAAGTTTTTTTGATAATAACAGAAATAACACAGAGACTTTTCAGCACATTTAGATAGCACATGATTGTTCAAACTCAATCTCACTTGGCTGACTGAATCTACTTTTAGCTTTAGGGATTTTTTTTTTTTTTGTTCTAGGTCTTTTTACTGATAACTATGAAATACAGTAATACATATTGCCATATTCAGTCTCCTCTCTAAAAGATATAGAAGATTTAAGTACTATAAAATTTAGCAATAAAAGGGATTTTGTAGAGCTTGGAGTCAATCACATATTTCTAATAATTTGTGTAAGTATAAAACTTCTCTGAAGTTTTTCATTTCTTCATGACTTGTAGTGAACTATCTTGTAGTGTACTAAATGAGGGTACCATGGTAGCTGTGGCTGCCAGCTAATAAGATGATTACTTTTATCACCTGTAGTATTTAATTGGAATGGGTCATGTACCTGTAGGTGATCAAAAAAAGAAATCAAAAGAACAGAGTTAATCAGGTTAGAATTTAAAATGTCTGTAGGAAGATTCTTTCCAATACCAGAAGCTAGCTTTGAAGAAAGTGCCACATGAAATAAATACAACTCTTTGGAGAAGGAAAAATGTAGTCTTTGGTCTAAAACCTGAAATATAAAAAGAAAATCTTCTAGGAAGAATATTTAAGGCTTTTATTCATAAAGTTATATTTCCAGTTCACTTCCTTCCTCACTGAAAAATATTTTTCTGCTTAGTATATGTGTCTGCAATAAATAAGACCAATAGGAAACTTGCCAAGGCTTGGTTTTCACACCAAAAGCTTTACATGTGAGAAGACCTTTCAAAACAGCAGTCTTGACTGCAGAGACATTTTTATTTTAACTAGCTCTTGATGATCCTTAGACTTGCATTTAGATTTCTTCTTGCATGCTAACAAAAAAGAAAGGTAGATTCACAGGAAGAGAAACTACGCAATTAGACCTTCAGTCTCTATATTCCCACTGCACTTGAGAAACAAGAGGCTGACTCAGTACTGTTATGAAATGGAAAATTACTTTTGAATGTTTTCCAGTAAATTATTTATTTGGAGTCACTCTTCATAGTTTCTCAAAGCAGAGCTGGATATTAGCTTCACAAACACAAGTTTTGGGCTGTTTTCTCTTCCTTATTTCAGAGATGCAAGGTGTTCTATTTCTCTTCCAGCCAGGAGAACTCTATGTGCTTCCATAACTGTTCCTCCATAAGAGGAGCTCCTTGTACAACCTCCTTTCATGTGGTCCTCATTTCCTTTCAGCCAGAATACAAGTGCTTCAGGATTATCAATATTTTAAACTATTCTAGAAATCATGGAGGTAGGGAGGAAAGGGAATGTTATTATGCTGAACAGTAATAACTCAACAACAGGAGAACTGCTTCTACTTTGTCAGTTTGACACAAGAGGCTTGACCACCAGACACAACTAGAATCCACAGAAGTCACTTCTGTCAGAGCAGGCATCTCACTTGCCATAATCCCTGTTAATAAATTGTAGCTCATGAATTTATAGTATCAATATGTATGAAAAGCATTTCTATATGTAAGTCTTAGCTTCTTCTCTACATGGAGGCCACTTTTCTCAAAGACTGTAATGTCCTCTACTGCACCATCTGCTACAGATTTTGTGGTGGAAACCCTGTGTTAAGTCCGAAGAAGCTATGCGTTCTTTGGTTTATTTCCTGTTTTCCATGACTGACAGCCTCTGCTTCCCAAGCTTTTCTCAGTGTGCACCACAGAAGTCTCTTCTGAGGAAAAAGCTGCTCCCTTTTTGCCTGGGATAGAGTTCTTGAGGAACTATTTCTAATAGCCTGCTTGCTCACAGCAGAGAATATTAAACCCTTCATTTATACTTTCTGCGTGGCTGCTTAACTCAGGGATGTTTACGGTTCAATGTGTGTCTCATGAATCCCTATAGTTTCCTGATTTCCAGTACACGTTCATTCTCTATGACATTGTTGCTGATCCCTTGTGTTGTTCAAAAATCAACGTGCTACAGTCAGAAAAGCTAACATTTGATGTTAGCTTTTAATAAATTTTAAATAATTTTAAATAATTTTTGCTCCTAACCCTGCAGTAAATTCAGTCTGAAAGAGGCATGCACACATTTGCAAATGCTGAAGCACCAGCAGTTATCTTTCATTGTCAAACCATAGGCGTGTCTCAGCATGTGCTCAGAAGCCTAGTCAGGTCACAAGTAGCACTGGAACTCAAACAGAAAAATGATGAAGAGAATTTTAGACACATTGCAGATTTTCTTAAGGATGAAAGTTGAGAACAGGAATATATATTGTAAAGCAGATAAATGTGAAGAAACAAGAAGTAGAACCTGAGGCAATATAACTTGACAGGGTGTAACCCTATTAACAAGCCCACTAGGTAAAGTCTGAAGCTGAAGACTGAGTCATCACCTTCACAGATTCATGCTGTGTCAATTTAAAGTGTCACTCTTCCCTGCCCCCCAGCTTTCTGCTCTGTTCTTCCTGGAAGCAAAGGGGAAGCTCCTCTCTAAGCTTCCATACTTCATAAACTGCTGTATCAATATGAAATAAACTTGTTGATAATTTAAAATAACACTCCAGCCTGTGATACGCAGCAGCTAAGCAGTAGCAGATGGAGAGACATTTGCATCCAGTAACCTATGAAGTCTCCACAGATGATACAAAGTTAGAGACTGAGTCAAATCTTTGAGGAGTCATGTCTGCAAGTGAATTGCAGCCACAGGGCTCCTGCAGTCATGGCCAGAGTAAGTTAAATGCTTGGAGATGTATAAAGGCCATCACCAACATGAATTCTTTGTATGTAAGAGGCCTGAGAGCAATGAGATGTTCAAAGATGGAGTCTGAGGGTACAGTGACAGCCACCTACCTGAGACAAGCAAATATTTTGACTTTGTGCTCTATAATAATGCTGTAGCAAGGAGATCTGGATGGAGCAGAGCTGGACAGAAAAGAACATGCCAACCAAGTGTAGGTCAGATATTTTTTCCTCATGAAATATGGAGGTAGCTGATGGAAGCTGAAGTTGAAAAGAAAAAGTCATGCTAAGGGAAGAGACATGAGAAGACAATGCTGGTATGTCACCTAGTTACACACACTTCGTGACTCTGTCACTTGTGTTTTGAGGTTAGACATGGTCTGGGGTTAGACCTATTGCAAATGAAATCTGCGGTGTTGCTTAGATGGATGATCTAAGGCGTGGACCAATCGTGGCCACGCTGACTGACTGTATGTGGGCTTACTGAGAGATGAAATTGAAAATAAAACTATCCTAGTTCATAGCTCCAGTGAATGCAGAAAGGAGGACTGCGATAAATCATTTTTTTTTTTTATTTCTGTTTTTTCATTGGAGGAAGAGCTCAGATTATCTTTCTTTAGTTACAGAAGTGAAACAGTTTCTAATTGATCCTTCAGGGCACCAACAACACTTTCAGCTAGCCAGGGAAATGGAAAGAACAGTGTTGATTTGCTATAGAAAGAACAAATTCAGCTTTCGAATGCATCACAGAACAGTATTAAAAGATATTTGTAGGCAGACAGGGGGAGCAGAAAGTTTGCACCAGCTGCAATTAAAAGTTTGCAAGTTTGCTAGAGCAAATTCCTGAACGCTGAGCAGACATGAATCAGAGCTGCAAGGTGCTTGACATTTTGATAATGTTTCACAGACCTTTAATGAATATATAAAGACACAGAGCAAATGGTGGAATAATGAATACATAAAACTACAGAGCAAATGACGGAATTCTGTTGAAGAATAAAGCTGCATAGCTAACAGGAGACAGCCATTGTATATGCCCTCCAAAAATAATGGAAAGAAATACTCAGGTATACAAAGAGATGTTGTTTTCTGTAAGAAATCACACTCATAATAACATACTTAAAGACTGTCACTTCCTTATAGAGAGGCATCAAGTGGCTGTTTTTCATGGTCCCAGGAAAAAAAAAAGGTTTTAAATACAAACAGGAACCTGTTGCTTTGGGAACACACTCACATCACACCAGCAGATTATCCTTTTGGGACAATCCTTCCTGTTTAAGCAGATTCCCACTGGCGCATCTCCGCACATTCACATGGCTGGTGAAGAAAGACAAAGAAGAGAGGGGAAGGAAGAGCAAGGATCACAGTTAGTTGTCATTATCACCTATATTGTAGCTTTTAAGTACTGTAATGGTCTAAACAGATTGACACAAATTTCCCCTGATTGCTGGATTGGATATTGCTGTCTGTTCACAGCTCAAAGCTATAGTGGAGGCCATGTGGATGCTCTCAGCTCATGTACCATGCCACTACCAGCACTATTCCCAGTGCTGATCATCAGCTGCCCCCTGGAGGTCCTCTCACCCTTTGCCTGCCAACAGGCACCCCCACAGCCTTCCTGGAGTAACTGTCTTGGGGTGGTCCTCAGGTGAAGGTGAAGGCAAGCCTGGCTAACAAAGGTTCTTGCAAGCTCAGAAATCTGAGATGTGAATAACTTTCTCTCTGACAAATATTTGTTCATCTCTTCAAAATACACTAGGGAAAAAAAAGGCTAGTCGGGGTGGGAAGGTTTTCTTTCAAATGCAACCTTCTCCCACCTCCCCCTCATCCCACCTCCCCACCCTAATCATTGTATTTTACAGTAGAACAGGGGAAGTGGAACTTTGATATCCCAAAATATATGAAGGGAAGGAGTTACTGAGCTCTAAAAGCTGTGTGAGCATCCTTCCCTGGCTCTGCAGAGACTGAGGAGAGTGAGGGAGTTATAATTGACCTTGCAGTGATGTAATTCTATTAGTGACACTTCTTGTGGCAGCTTTAATTCTAGGAAGAGCCTGAAGAGGTGGGACAGTCATTCATCTCAATGTAAAACCTACATTCAGGGTAAAAAGCATCCTTTTGCCAAGAAATTCTGGTTTATTTATAGAAAATTCTAATATATTGGGCTGCCATCAAATCTCTGAAAAGGGTTGGCCTGAGTTCTAGGCTTGCAGTTCTGCAAAAATGTCTTACATCCTGACCTTCATGTTGGAATAAATAAAACTTGTGGTAGTGTGTTATCATATGTGTCATACTGTGTAGCTGGTAGGACCCTGGAGGTAGATGATTTTTTCCTTTATTCTACTATGAAAGGTTTCCATGTTAACAGAACAATCAGCTTTTTTTTTTAATCATAAATTGGCATTTCTAAGCTGTTCAGTGTGGGTGAACACCGTCACTACTGTAGTTTTTTGCTGCAGGAGACCGTGGAATGAATGAATAAATAAGTGCTTATTTCTAACATCCCACTCCTACATGAATCTAACATCTGTCACTGAATGAATCAGGGAAGTCAAGCACTGTTGCCTTCCTCTTAATCCTTTGACACATCTATAGCTCACATACTCTCACTCATCAGCTGAATTCATTAAATATTCTTTTAGAGACCTTTTTGATCACAGAATTTCATTCCTGTAGCAGAAGATTATTTTTTAAAAAAAAAAATAATAACAATAATAACAAAAGTATCAACAGCATCAACCCTACAAGCCAAAAGAACTGAGAAATGAAGATAGTGATGATCCATCATGACTTTTTCAGGTGTGAAGAGTTCATGAAACATCTGATTAGTAACAGGTATGTTCCATCACAGTGGTTTAGAAATGGAACAAAGACTTCACCAGCACCATAAAAGGTAATTGAGTAAGTGTGTTCTTAGGGTTCAGGCTCACTACAAAATCAAATCAGTTCTGATCCAACTCTCAATCAATAAATAATCCTTGAGAGATCAGTCTTATGAGTTAGTGCAAATCCCCTTTCTTGGACAACAAGAGAAGAAAAATGGATTTGATATCCTACTGAGTATTTCAGAAATTGAAGTCTCAAATAAAAGCACTGACTAGAACAGATAGAACATATAAGCTAATAAATTACACTGAGGAATTTTAAAATAAGTACTTTGGAAGCTAGGACTGGTATTTCTTCTCTGCTATGACAGCAGACTCTCTTTGGTACTGTCCCTCACACACTTTACTTACTGCTAAGGCCCCCAGACAAGAGAACAAAGATACTTTTTCCTAGCTTGGGGTGTCTCCTGGCAGGACCTGTGACCCTGTGGAGTGAGAAGCCCATGCTGGAGCAGGTTTTCTGGCAAGAATCATCTTCAATCCTTTGAATAGTGAGACTCCTTGCTTTGGGAAGGACTCTTCCTTCCAGATCAGGCAGTATTGGTGAGGGGGCAGGGAAGGTTAGCCTTGCCTGGAAAAAAGACTTCCTTCAAGGGAGCACCAGGCTGTGATGCAGATGACTAAACTGGGCTAGCAGGACTGAACAAGGAGTATTTGGGCCTTTCATGGTTTCTCTACAACAGCAGGCACTGTGCCTGCCCGTCTATTTAGGGTGCCTGAAGAAGGCATCTGATTCCTTTTCATCACCAGGCAGGCTGGAACAGGAATCTACTACAATGGCAGCATGGCAGTCTGTTCTCTCATCCTTACCTTGTGTTGGCCTTCCACTGCTTTCTCACCTCATGGTTTTAAAAGTTCTGAGCCAAGATGGTACACCCACCCCCATCCTTTCCATTGTTCTTCTCCTTGTACTTTTATTGCTTTTTCAGGGAGCAGTCATGATTTTATATGAACAGTTTTGATGACCCATTTCTGTTCAGTAGCAGTTGTGCCTCCATTAGGTTTTGACTTTTGCTTACAGATACTTTCTTTCTTAATACAAAAGTCTTTTGCAATAGATTGTAGAGAGCTGGGACAAGAAGTATGGACCCAGCGATACTGCGCATATAGTGTTGAGCTGTGGAGAGGGAGGAAGGAAGGTGTGCACAGAGGGTAAGGATACAAGGAGTAGGGTCTGTGTGCTCTGAGTAAGCACAGATGGTGTTGCTTGAAGAGATCAGATAATCTAGCTTTGAGGACCCTGTGGTGCAGGGAGCATAGATCCTAGGATCTTGACAGTCCATCAGAAAGCAAAAAAGGCACGGCCACTGCCTGACTAAAGCATTTCTTCCAAAAGCATAAACATGTGGGAGAGAGCCTCTAATGGGTTGGTGGGAAGGGGCCAAAACAGTAGCTCTTGCTTAGTTCAGGGAAGGAGGATTTTACAACAGTGATATCTTCCCTGCAGGCCCTGATCAGGCGACTGTGCTCCCCATCTCCCTTGCCCTTACCAAGTTTCACTGCCCTGAGCCATGGTAACTGCTTATATAGGAACTTCCCTCCATGCCTCCACCCCTTCTGTCTCCTGTCATCTCCTCAAAGCAGCAAACAAGAAAACCCACGTAACAAAGGACTAAAAGGATACAGAGGATCAGAGAAGATGTAATCTGAGCAGTAATGGACCATGGATAGTGTGTCATGGACAGTAAGTAGGTGGAGCAGGAACTAGTTAAAAGATTCAGGAAGTTATGAAGACACCCCAGATCCTTTTGGAGAAGGAAGGTAAATAGTTGACACCAAAATACAGTAGGAATTGATTCCTTTTTAACCTGACCATTTGATTTATTACAGTATAAAAAAACTTTTCATATAATCAAATCGCCATTCCACTATGTCCATTCCTGGACGCTCAGCATGTTCACAGCCTTCACCAGTGGTGGAGCAGGCAATGTCTGACACACAAATGTTACTTTGGATGCCTCAACTGCTAGCAAAGGATGCAGAGGGCTATGCATACATGCACCAAAAATAAACAAACAAACAAATAAATGAATGAAAAAATAGTGGTTCTCATGGTCTAGGTAGAAAGGCAAACCTCGGTGTAAAAAATACCTGTGCACAAGGACTCAGTACACAGCAAAGAGCTATGCATTGGAGAACTCAGAAATGCCTGTATCTAGGTCTATCTTGCATGCTGTCTTGCTAGCTGAGAGGAGAGTTTCAGACTTGACATAAGGTGTACATGAACTTACACAAATGCTGCTAGTGTTCATGTACCTGTGGGTACAGGCTTAAACCATGTGGGGGCAATATATCCAAAGGGGACATTTAGCAAAGAAATTTCTCACCAAAGACAGAAGCATAAGTATCAGGGGAGAGCTATCTGGCATGTAACATCCTGACTTCATTCTTGCAAGTTCTGGGTTTTGTCAGGAAGCATTTTGTGCCTCTTAAGCTGGTCCATTGTTTGTTCTCTTTGTTCTCTGTGTTAAGGAAAATAATATTTTCAAGCTATTTCTGTCACTCTTTTCTCCTAGGTTTATGCAGAAATCTCCATCCCTTCCTTTTTCTAGCAGTGGTTAGCTTCCCCACTTGCAATCGTTAAAATTCAGTGTTTCTTCTAGTAGAAAATATTTTGTCACAGAAGGGACAAGATGTTCAGTAGCCTGTCTCAAATGTTCTAATCCACAAAAGATGGGGTTCATAATTTGACACAAATGTATTTCCAGTCAGTTCCCCAGCATATTCTAAGAAAACTGTGGTATTTTTTGTTGGTCGCTTGTTTCAGAATTGTTTCACAAAATCAGCTGTAGGAAATGTACTGTCTTAGTCACAGCACAAAATATAGTCATAACTATGCATCAAGATGTTATTTCTGGGGTTTCTAAAGCAAAATCAATCTCTTTTATTTACCAAAGTTATTTTGTAACATTTTTCCTCTCAGAAATAAGACAATAAGAGGTGACAATTACAGGTTATTTTTTAAACTTGGCTGAAATAATTGTTGCTCATAGATCTGCTTATAGGGTAGTGTCAGTCATCCTTTTATTATAACAACAACAAAAATATTCCTTAGCATCTCTGCCTTATTTTCTTCATGTTTTAGCACTCTGCATATATTTTTACTTTGCCTTCAATTATCTCATAATCTACTCTTTCTTTTCATCTTTACCACTACAATTCCACTCCAGTCTCCTGTGATCTCTTTCTTCTTTCTTTTTTCCTTCATTCCATATGTGGTTCAAGTACCTCATTCTCAGTTCTTAAGTGTATTCATGGTACTATCCTTACCTAAATCTCTGCTTCCAGTTAACACAGTCTATTTTTGTACTTTTTAAAAAACTTTTTGCCTGCAACTATTAATGTTGAGCACTTTCCTCTGTTCTCTTGGTGTGTGGAACATCTTTTTCCTTCTAAAATGCCATATCCTCTGTGCCTAGGGCAAACCATAGGAGATGCCCCAGTGTGAATAAGCGTACTGATAAATTCAAAATAAAATGTAATCTAAATGAAGCAATTTTTTAACCTGTGCATGTATGAATTATGATATCATCTTAGCACAGTCACTGATTTTCTCCAATATTGAACAAATTGCAGTTGCAGTTTTTCCTTCCTGCTTGTTAGCTGTAAAGAATCTAGTCACTTCACTCAATTGCAAATTAGAAGGAAACTATCATTACCTTTTATACTGAAAAAAAATGCAGGATCCAATTTTCTGGTACCTCTAGGTCATTTGAAAATCATAGCGTTTAACATGTTCATTAACCAAGTCCACCATAGAGAAACTCCTATCCACGAAAATGTAGAGTTTTAACAGAAAAAAAAAAAAAAAAAGCCCTTTAAACAAATTATTTTCAGACTTTCTTCATTTTCTTTAAAAGGGGATAACACACTGGGACAATTTTCCTGTTTTCCTGATGTCTTCATTTGTGTAGTCATTTATACCTTGACAAGCTGAGTGGAAGTAGGGGCTATCATCACACAGCATTCCTTCAGCTTGCTGACAGCAAATGGAGGAGACATTCCTCTGCAAGAACTGGTTCTGCTGAGATGTACAGATGGAATGAAAACAATGTTGTACTAAAAGGTAATTATACTGGGTAGCACAGAGAGGCAAAAGTAGAATAAGAAGTTTGACTGATGAAAAATCTGGCAACATGACCAGTGAGATCAGTTTATACTGAGGAAACATATTCATGTAAATACATTCGCCTTCCGGTTAAACAAATTGCCTTTTTTCCCACCCCCTCTCCTTTTTTCTCAAGCTGTAAAACATGACCACTGCTGATTTTCTCAACTACACTGAAATGTTCTAAAAAAATCCACAGGATTAAAATCCAGCTTTAGATCAGGTTGCTTGAAATACTACTTGCTTCTTAGTGGAACTTCAGGGACTAAATCAAATAATAAAATCACCTCATGTGAATGTCTGTTCACTAAGAATATGACTAATGAGCATTAATCTATAACAACTTAGTATGTGCTGTTTTCACTAATGTTTCTTTCACTGTAGTCTTCTGTGTTCTAAATTATTTCTGAAGGAAATAGTTCATAGCTGTTATATAGCTCCATTGAATGATAAAAGAATACACAGGTCTTTGACAAAATCTTGTACAGGGTAACTTCTTACCAAATTTTAATCAGTGTTTAATGTTCAATGCTTCTGGTTGCATTTCTGAAATGGATTGTTTGTTTGCAGACTAATCCCCACATTTCAAAAGTTCCCAGGGACTAATATAATGTTTTATGGTTAGTTAGGCATGTTCCTTCCATGTTATGTTGACCTAAATTACCACAGCAATCTTTCTTCCACTTACCCTTATTTCTATTGGGAATGACTCTTAAAACTTTTCCATAAGCTCACCAGAAAGTTATGTTAAAAAAAGAAAACATACTACCTAAGAATTTGGAGCCAATTTATTATGTGTATATGGTAATATCCGAGATGTGCACAAGTTATTGAAGACACATTGTTCTGCCGATGACTAGGCCTAACAAGAACGATACAACCAGCAGAAAGACAAACCAATGAGTAGAATGTGTTGACAACAAGAAAGTTAAGCCACGAATGACCGCCGGGGCTACAAACAAGTCAACCACTTCACATACAATTGACACCACCCCCAACGATCCCAGAAAAGGCACAATCCGACCCACAACAGGTGGTATAAACAGTGAGCAAAGGCTTCCTATGGATGGCAAGGGAAACAGCCAGACCAGAATGCCAAACAAATAAGACAAAGGTGCCCACATGGCGACTCTTACGTGACTAGCCCGCGTTCACAAAGGTCCAAACTGACTGGGACCCAGCTCCAGGGAGAGTCAGGAGGTCTTTCCTTAAGCAGGAAGTTCTGCAAAGTGCACTCCACAGACAGACACTCCTCCCTTCCTGCAAGTGTTCCCAGCTTTTATCCTCAAGCAGACACCTGACCTTTGTTCACTCAATGCGGGACCCCTGGGGCTCATTTCCCTTCTGGCTCTCCCTGCAGGGCCGGCCGCACCCTGGGGGGAAGCTATAAGGCAAACTCACCACCTCTTTATGAAGGGCTGTGGGAATCACCCACACGTCAACCTTAATTCGGGGCTCGGGGTTCAAACCCCAGCATTTCACACATCCAGTGACAATACTAACAACCAACTAATGCTCCGTTCTGTGACTTTAACTCATACCTTTTTTTTCTGAGCAAGGAAGACATCATTCTTTTTTTAATATATGAGTTACAAAAATTTTAACCAGCTGAGAATTTATTTTTAGGATGTTTTAGGATGTCCCATAGTATACTGTTTAGTAAACATTCTTCATGTACATCCTTACCTTCGGGGAACTGTAGCATAACATATTTCAAACCTGTTCTGAAATACTTGAGAAACATATATTGAAGATAACATAATTTTGACACTTTTACCCTTAAGCTACGACATCTAAGGCTACTTTAAAAAAGAAAAAATCAATTCCTTGTCTGACTAGAGGATTCAAATTGGCTTATGGAATGGCATCTGCTTGACAGAGAAGATGTGAATGAATCAGCTCTAGAACTTAGTCTTTTCTGACACTCTTGTATTGAAAATGTCTACCTAGCTTAAATCCTGTGTAAAAATAATGACTAGGTAAAAATATCTGCATGAGTGCTTAAATTGTATTTCAGTGCTGAAGTACTAAGCAACAGTTCAAGTGTTTGCAGAGATCCTTGATATATGCCGTAAAGAATATATAAATATCTTTACCCCAGAGAAGGAACCATGGTTTATGTCAATTATTTTGGAAACCAACTTTCTAGTTTGTTTTAAACGCACACATGTGTACTAATGAGATTCAAACAACAATCTGGACAATACCATGTCATTGTTTTTGTTGGATGTCTAGAAGATAGATTGCTTTTTGTTTTGATACTTTTTCATATGTGTTTTTAGAATGGATCTCAATCGTATACCAACTGTCATGCATATTTTTGTTGTTTTTAATAGTGGTTAAACTGGAAAATCCATATGTTTTTGTGGCATAATCAATAGCATATTCTCACAGATCTACATAGTGAAAGTATTGTGCTTGACATTGCCAACACACAGCATTTCAGTTCAAAAACTTACATATACCTGTTCTTAACTTCACTTATTCGCCAAGTACTTCTGAGTTCATGTCTTGATTAAATTATATGAGAGTTAAGTTAAATCCATGAAAACAATGTTTACAGGATTGAGTCTGGATGGATCTAGATAAGTGTATGTTTTATTAATTTTATTTTGCTGTTTTTGTGGAGATACATTTTAATGATATATCATTTTATTTTTCAGGTTAATTTATGTTATACTTCATGTATGTGTCATACAAATATTAAGTACGCAATTCTTAGGTATTGTCATATATTTGATCATATCAAACTACCTATCGCATGAGTGTTTATCCACACCAAAACTAAGCAACAGATTTGAAACCGATGCTTGAATTCTGTGATGCATTCAACATGCTGGAGGGGAGGGATGCTGTACAGAGGAACCTTGACAGGCTTGAGAGATGGGCCCATGCCAGCTTCATGAAATTCAACAAGGCCAAGTGTAAGTTCCCAGACCTGGGTCGGGGAAATCCCAAGCATAAATACAGGCTGCACTGAGTACTGATTGAAAGTAGTCCTGAGTTGGGGGTGCTGGTTGATGAAAAGCTCAATATGAGCCAACAATGTGTGAGTGCAATCCAGAAAGCCAACCACATTCTGGGCTGAATCAAAACAAGTGTGGCCCTCAGGTCAAGGGAGGAGATTCTCCGTCTCTGCTCCACTCTTGCGTGACCCTATCTGGAGTAGCGTGTCCATGTGTGGAGCCCTCAACACAAGAAGGATGTGGGACAGAGGAGGGTCACAAACATGATCAGCAGGCTGGAGCACCTCTCCTGTGAGGACAGGCTGAGGGAGTTGGAGTTGTTAACCCTGGAGGACAAAAGGCTCTGGGAAGACCTCACTGAGGCCTTTCAGTATCTGAAGGAGGCCTACAAGAAACCTGGGGAGGGACTTTTTACAAGGGCTTAGAGTAATAGGATGAGGGATAATGGGTTCAAACTGCAAGAGGGTAGATTTAGATTAGATATAAAGAGGAAGTTCTTCACTGTGATGCTGGTGAGTCACTGGAACAGGTTGCTTGGGGAAGTTGTGGATGCTGTCACTGGCGGTGTTAAAGGCCAGGTTGGATGTGGCCTTGTGCAACTTGATCTAGTGAGAGGTGTCTCTGCCTGTTGCAGGGGAGTTGGAACTAAATGATCTTTAACATCCCTTCCAACCCAAACCATTCTATGATTTTATGATAGGCTAATAGAATGAAACTAATGATTCAAACGCGGCGAACCCGTG
>NW_008633341.1:72341-74432 GCF_000691845.1 Merops nubicus | reverse complement strand
CCTCTCTAAAGAGGGGTTTGTCGAGGGGACAAGGACGTTTCCGTCTTCTGAAGACATGGAGGCCTCTGCTTCCACAAATGTAGCAATTCCATGTCATTTAAAAAACTTCATTTTACCTCAGCGCACGGCTGGATAGATGCTAGGAATACTGCCTGAATAATACATGTAAAATGAAACTTCATTAATTGTTACATAAAATGTTATCAGGTGGATTTGACTAGTTTGTCCATCTTGAGTTCTGTGTACTGAAGTATGTTTCCAGCCCTTCAGTCTTCCCGGTGTCTCCTTTCTGGGGCCTTCCTGGTTTTCCAATTTGTGTGACGAATCCCAAGTCACCAGAAGGGAGTGTTGTGTTTTAGCAGTATATGTGGTAGGACTAGATACGTACTGTGATTACTGTTCGTGTTTGGGCATCCAGAGACAACCTGATTTCTGTGCGGTGTAGCATGAGGAGTTGTTCAGCTCACCACTGAGTCATTGCTAGTTTTGTTATATCCCAGAAACATCTGTCATATAAACACCTCTGTCTCTTCTGTTCTTATTGCCATAATCTTATACATGGCCAAATATGAGGAGACATAATTTAACATAACTGCTTTCAGAGTGGCAATATAATGTGATATAGACTTATTTGGGAACTCTATTTCACGTTACATTTTATGTATGTACACTCACACATGTGCACACTTTTCTGTTCTTTAGCAAGGACTGAGTGTAATTGTCCTCACAGTCATATTCCAAGCATCATTTAATTATTTATTTATTTTTTTGTTTCCCCTATAGACTGGGGAGCATGGCTGCTAAGAAACTGAGAAGAGCAAGGTTGTCTCAGGAGCTGTGTGAAAGGCTGAGTCGCCATCAGATCACTACTTGTCAGGTGAAAGGTTTTTTTCTGTGCTTGTGTGAGGTATTTTTGGGGGATTAACACTTCTTTTTTGGGGGGTGGGAGCGGAGGTGGGATGGTGTTTTAATGCACGTACTGTTTACTTTTTTTTGTAGTTTAATTTACAGGGAGCTTTACTTTCTGTGAAGTAGGGGGCATTTCAGGTTCCATCTGCTCTGATCCCTTGTAATAGCTTTAACATGATAGATGGCTAACTAAAACAGTTATACTCATATGTACTTACTACCTTCACTTAAGAACCCAAAGACACTCCCTTTTAGAAGGGGTGTGCAGCTGCTACTTGTAGGGGTTAAGATATCCATTTGTGAGCACTTCACAAAAGCTCATAATCCAGAGCATGGATGTGCTGTGATGTTACAGTACCAGCTATGGGTTGATTCAGCAGTAGGTTCTGAAGTTGTTCTTATGAATGGCTTGCCTAAAGAAAGTCAGGAGGCCCTATATATTGCAGTGGTATGCATCATAAGTAAAGGATCTAGCCCTAGGACTGCCATTTAGAAGATGTGATGTATTTTGAATATTTTTCAGGCAGATAGAGACTTCTGTGGCTGAAAGATGTTGTCTTGTTGCAGTTGCATCACACAGCTCTTGAATGCTTGGTCCTTTGACTCTGTGTCCTTTAAAATATGAATAAAATTTCTTTTACTTCACTGGTATCAAAGAAAACTAAAGGTCTAGCATGATGGCATCTATCCTGGCACAGCTGGTAAACCTGTGCAATGTATACTAGTTGTGCATAAACTGCATCAGTTTAGTCTCCAGTTTTGGTTTCTAGGTTGAGCTCTCTGAACTGTTCTATCATTTTTCAGGACTTTTTATGTCTTTCCCTCTTGGAGCTAATGAAGGTGACGGGACAGAGCTACTACAACGTGCAGAAGCTTCTTTGTAAAGTCAGCCAAGCTTGTGCTCCCAAAATGCAGACAGTAAGTATCTTGGGTTGCCTTTGGTTTTGATAGAGTATCTGGGGAAGAAGAAAAAACTATGTCACATCTTTTTACTCAGAAGGTTTGTGGTGCCTTGGTTTGATTGAACAATGAAATAATACTTTTGTTTTAAAATTTAGATCTCTGAGGCACGTTAGCTTGCTGCAGTGACTTTTATTAGGCACCACAGCCTCGAGATTGTTCAGGCTTGGAGAATCTGTTCTGAGTGCAGTAGGGCAAGACGGCGGTTTTCTCTTCAAGTAT